>NC_037089.1:13083640-13383640 GCF_002994745.2 Rosa chinensis
TCATAAGTCGACCTGAAAGCCCAAGAAGGTCCACAACTCAGGCCAGGCCCACATTCATCGCTAAGTGACAGATAAGGGTGGCAAACCATCCTCCCTACTAGCCCACAAATTAGGGCCCAACAACCCAAATTTAAGCCCAGGCCTATAGGCCCAAACCCAAACCTGAGCAAGAGTAGCAGCAGCCCTAACAGCTTCTGCCATACCATCGCCACCACCGGCCAATCTTCCGGCGGCCGACCCTTCCAGCCGGACATCAGGCTAGTACCGCCTCCCTGCGCACCGACCAGTGAAGCCTACCGACCCAATCCCACCTGCAGGCCACAGATCGGGAGAAACCTCGTTCCTAAGCGAAGCAATCTCCGCCTCCCTAATTGTCTGCAGTCTGCTTCTCCGACACCGGCAGACGCGACTACCGCTGTCGAAACCCAATCACGCAAGCCAACCGATTTGATCTGCCCAAACCGGAAGCTATTCGAACCTCTGGACCCACCAATCCACGGCGCCCAAAGTTTCCCAGCCACGACGAGGTGCCTCACCGGTGCTACCAACAGACGGTAATCCAGAAATCTTCCGCCGCCGCACTCTGCTCAAAACCCTAGGGCTCTGCTAGTCTTAGTTTACTCATGCCTTAATTTTCTTGCGGCCTTTTGAGAATAAGTCATTTACTTATAAGTTTAGGCAAAAAAATATAAAAGATGCTTATGTGTATGGGAAAATCGTCCGTACAGTACCTGACCTTTGCCCCATTCTAAACTTCAGTACCTCACTTTCAGAAAATATCAGAACGGTACCTGAGGTTCTGACCCCGACCGAAGAATGGTACCTGGAGCCGTTAGCTTCGTTACAGAAGCTGACAGCTGCCATATTTTGATAAGTAAATGACCAATTTACCCTCTGTTTTTTGTTTTACTTAATTTTCTTCATATAATAAAAAATAAAAATAAAAAAGCAAAAGATTTTTTTTTTTTTTTTGGGGAATGCCAGACTTGCTCTGCCTCAGGCGCCCCCAGTCGGTGCCGTACCTTCATAGACTATTTCCTCTTCTTCCTTTACTTCAAGAAGCTCGAGAATGCAAAAGAAGAATTTTGACCATCACCTCCTACTTCGTTCTCGTTCCTTCTTTCTTACTTCTTCTTCACTTAAATCATCTTTTCCATTTCTCAGAGATCAGAAATCACAGTTCTTGGCAAGGAAACTAGTGCAGCTACTTGATTGTACATTCTTGATTTCCGTTCAAAGTTGAAGGCTTTTGGGTTTGTTTGTGCAAATATGTGTGTTAAAGATTTCTGGGTGGTCATCTTTGTTGTTGGGTTTTGATTCCAAGCTCAGGTTTTAAGCTCTCTGAACTTGACCTGCAATTTGATTGAGGGTTCAACTCTTTCTCACAATTAAGGAAACTGCAATCCAATTTGCACCAACATAATTACACGACATGTGGAAGCTGCAATGCATAAATTGAAAAGGAAAATTAGGGAAACAAAATTGCTCATGGAAGATGAAACAGAGAGCCCTCAAACTTTCTCACAATTTCCTTAAAAACTCACTTCCTGCCTCACTATTCCAATTCAAACCCAGCAACATATTGATGGCAATTATCTCAACATCGCGTGGATTGATCTTCACAGTACCCAATTCTTTCTCCCTCTTTCTCATAGCTTCCAAATCGGCTTTTGAGGTGGCAACAATGGAAGCCATAGCCTTCTGGAATCGTGTCGAATCGAGCTGGCGATCTTCGACGCGGTTAGTGAGCTTATCGAAGGCTTTGCTCTCTTGCTGCAAGTCCTTGGAGTCCTCGATCCTATCAATTCCTTCTTCGGGTCAGTGAAGGCTGGGTCTGATCTGAGAGACTGCTGTGATACTGGTGGCTCCATTGAGACCGAATTGAGATTTGGATTAGAGAGAGAGAGAGAGAGAGAGAGAGAGAGAGAGAGAGAGAGAGAGAGAGAGAGAGAGAGAGAGAGAGAGAGAGAGAGAGAGAGAGAGATAGATCAAAGTTGATGTCGGAGTTTAGGTCAGTGAAGGCTGAGTCCGATCTGAGAGACGGTGGCGAAGCCTGTGGCTCCATTGAGACCGAGGAGAGTTGAATGAGAGAGAGGAGGAGAGTTGAATGAGAGAGAGAGAGAGAGAGAGAGACAGGAACAGTAGGGAGAAAGAAAAAGAAATAGAAAAAGATGAATTAGATAAAAAAAAATTGGATTAAGACATGAAAAGACGAAAATATCCTTCAATTATCAGCTTCTGTAACGGAGCTAACGGTTCCAGGTACCATTCTTCGGTCGGGGTCAGAACCTCAGGTACCGTTCTGATATTTTCTGAACGTGAGGTACTGAAGTTTAGAATGGGGCAAAGGTCAGGTACTGTACGGACGATTTTCCCTATGTGTATATATAGAAGTCAAAAGATGTGAATTAAAAGTTGGAACATGACAGTTGGTCAATCAAAATTGTAAGATAAATAACTTAATTCAAATAAATTTTTTTATCATTCAATTAGGCCTGACCATAGGTTCAGTCCCCTCCAATGTAACAAAGAGAGCAATGCTTAACCATGCTATTTCTAATAATATAGAGGGGCATTTTATATTCTGAAGTTGTTCGAGTAACTAAAGCTAGCATAGGAAACACCGAGCTACTTCTTTTCATTAAGGTTGCTTTTTAGACAATATTTGCAGCTAAGGATTGAGAAACTTACCTGAAATTTGTTACAAACATAATTGAACTATCAATGAGCCGTGATAGCAGCACTTGCTCCATCAATGAACCTTAATATTTGGTGGCTAATTGCAGGTGTATTGGCAGTTTTGGTATACGATGCAGAATGGGGAATTGCTCTGCATGTGTACTGGCTGTAAGGATATTGGGAATGATGGGATATGTTGATTTTCTGTAGTATTCTGATTGTTAGAGTTTGAGACCTATCAGCTCATGCATCTGTAACGGCCAGTTATACTGATACATTAATGACACGTTTACTTACTTGGAATAGAAAATAATCATGAATCGGAGACAAGTGGAATGGGAGAAGAAAGGAATCGGTATTGATTCCGGAGGAATGATTCCTAAACTCATCTCCCCCATTCGTAATCGAATTCCCTAGTATTCAGGAATCGATTCATGATAAGGAGGGGGGACCTACATCCATTCCGATTCCTTCATGTGTTAGTAAACGCATGAATTCTTTTACCCGGAATCATTCCGATTGCTTTATGTGTTAGTAAACGCATGAATGTTTTTACCCCGTAATCATTCCCTTTCCTTCCAAGTAAGTAAACGTGCCCTAAGTAGGTTTTCACCTCTAGTCGCAGTAGTTTAGATCTTATGGAGTCATCAGCACCGTCAAAATCTTTTAAATTAATAAAATTTATTCTTTTCTAAAAAATAAAAAAAATAAAAAAAATAAATAAAGTAAACGTGCCGTTAGCTTTCTTTATAAGAAAATCACCATATATAGTCATATACAATAGACGCCAAAATGGAGAAAATTGAGGTCAGTATTATTTCCAGAGACGCCATTAAACCATCAGCTGCTTCCTCTTCACTACACCCTTACAAGCTTTCCATCACCGATCAGTTCACTCCCACAATGTATTTCCCAGTTATATTCTTCTACCCCATTACTGACCCTGTCTTCAATCTTCCTCAAACCTTAACCGACTTGAAAAACACTGTTTCCCAGGCTCTCACTTTGTACTATCCACTCTCCGGAAGGATAAAAAACAACCTATACATTGATGATTTCGAAGCAGGCATCCCCTACGTTGAGGCCCGAGTGAATTGTCACATGATTGATTTTCTAAGGCTTCCGAAAATCGAGTGGCTAAATGAGTTTGTTCCAATAGCTCCATATCGCAAGGAAACAATATCTGAGCTTCTTCCCTTGCTTGGAATTCAAGTCAACATTTTCGACTCTGGAATAGCAATCGGCGTCTCTTTCTCTCACAAGATCAACGATGGCGAAACGGCAAACTGTTTTCTCAAGTCCTGGGTTGCTATTTTTCGTGGGTATCGTAACAAAATCATACATCCTAATCTCTCTCAAGCTGCATTACTTTTGCCATCGAGGGATGACTTGCCTGAAAAGTATGTAGCTATGATGGAAAGGTTGTGGTTTGGCGAGAAAAAAGTTGTTACAAGGAGATTTGTATTTGATGCGAAAGCCATATCCGCACTTCAAGATGAAGGGAAGAGCGAGTACGTGCCCAAACCATCACGTGTTCAGGCCCTCACTGGTTTTCTCTGGAAACATCAACTCGCTGCTTCTCGGGCATTATCATCAGGTAAATCAGTTTAGCAGCAAGCCAAATAATAAAGCAAGTAAATAACAACCTTTTTTCTGTTTCTCGAAACAACTAGGGTTGAAAATAAAATAAAATAAAAAACAAGAAGAAGAAAGAAATATATTAATTTGGGATATAAAAAATAATTGATTCTGTCTTGACATATAATTATAATTTGTCCTCTAATTAAATTACAAAGTTCTTTGTTTTCAGCCAATGAGAGTTGGTTCAGTTGGCAAGGGCGGACTTGAGGAGTAAACCCACACAAGTTCGATCCCGCTACCAACAATCTCTCATTTGGTGGGCAATCTAGAAAATGTCCTGCATAATTCCATACCAATAAGCTGGGCTGGGACACTGGCCAGATTCATAAGTCCTGTTGGATTGAGGTCGTAGGTTTGCCCTGACCTTGGTAGTGTAGGAAAGCCTCCCTCTTACCTAAACTTTTTCTATCCAAAAAAAAAAAAAGTTCTTTGTTTTCACTCTCATACTCAAAGTATTAATTAACCCCCAAACTGCACACCCTATGTATCCTTCTTATTCTCATTTCTTGCTTATTGATTTAGGTATCAATAACCTCAGTCAAATTTTAATTGGATTTAACAACTACCCAAATTATGTTTTCTTTGGAACCCTAGTTGAGGCTCTGTGATTGTCACAACAGCTTACAACCTCCACAATTATCGGTTTGAGCAAGACGACCCAGTAGTTTGGATCATATGCTGGAAGCCTGAATGAAACCTAAAAAAATTTACCAATTTCATATTTTTTTAATATTTTTTTTTCTACATTACATATATAAGTTATATGACTGTGTTGACATGTTGCTCATATTATGAGAAAATTAATGAATTTACAGGTACTTCAACAAGATTTTCCTTCGCATCCCAGGCAGTGAACTTAAGGTCAAAAATGAACATGAAAACGACGTTGGACAATGCCATTGGTAATATCTTTTTGTGGGCTCCGGCACTGCTAGATCTAAATGATACAGCACCAGAGAGCAGTGATCTTAAGTTGTGTGACTTGGTTAACTTACTCAATGAATCTATCAAAGAATTTAACAGTGATTACTTGGAGACTTTGATGGGTAAAGAGGGATATGGAGGCATGTGTGATTTGCTAGATTTCATGGAAGAGGGGAGTTCTTTTGAACCAGCACCAGAGTTTTATTCATTCTCAAGCTGGACTAGATTTTTTGACCAAGTTGATTTTGGATGGGGGAGGCCATTTTGGGTTGGAGTCTCGGGGAGAGTTGAGACTAATAATTTCACAACATTCGTTGAAACACAATGCGATGATGGAATTGAAGCGTGGGTGACTCTAGATGGAAAACAAATGGCTATGCTAGAACAAGATCCACAGTTTTTAGCATTTGCATCTCCAAACCCGCGAATTTCAATAGCCTCTTCAGTTGGTATTGATTAAATGTTTCCATTTTGTGGTGAATAAGGGTTAAATTAGTTCACCAGCCAATCAATAAAGTTTACAATAAAATCCAGGGCTTCATATTGATTGAGCTTTTTTTTTGGAAAAGGAGCCCGTAGGGCGAATATATATTCATCAAAAGCCAAAAGAGGCCATTACATACTCTTCCGCTGCCATCTATAGACAGACAAGAAGATAGTGGTAGTACCCACAATGGTACATAGAAACTAGACCCACTCATTGTACAATTAATACGTAGACATAACGGAAACCCTAGTTTCGGCGTTTTGAGAAATTCGGCTCGTCCGGCGGCGCTCCGGGTCGGTGTAGGTTCGCCTCGCCGCTATCGGGTTGCTGCCGGACAGGCGTTGAACCCTACTTGCTTGGGACGGTCTGAAAGAGAGGCGTTGGGCTCAAGGTGTTGGTAGGGGTGGGCAACCAAAACCGAAATCCCGGTCCCGTCCCGAAACCGTCCCGAAATCCGCCGAAACGGGACGGGATCAAAATTTAAAATTTACTATTTGGGCCCGTCCCGTCCCGTCCAGTGAAAACGGGATCGGTGTCGGTTCTCATTTTCTATGTCCCGTTTGGGCCCGTCCCGTACCGATTTATATATATATATATATATAATATGTATAATTTATATTATCTTTGCTCCTATTTTCTTTTGTCTTGGTCTTGTCTCCATCTCTCTCTTGATAGGAGCATTTTAATGCGACGTTTTAACTGTTATTTCCCTATATTTTCTGCGTTATTTCCTTAATAAAACTCTGTTTAGGAAAGTTTCCATTCTTTGATTGGGAAAGTTCCTAATTGTAGAAAGTTTCCGTTTTGTAGTTTCTATTTTCCATTTTTAGAAAGTTTCCATTTTAGTTTAGGAAAGTTTCCATTTCTTATTTTAGAAATCTTCTATTTTCAGGTTTTTGGAATAAATAAGCTGAATTGAGTTCATAAATGGAACGAGAAGCTTCATGAAGATGACATGGCAAGGAGAGAATCAAGGAAGAGTTTTTTTTTAAAAAAAGGAAAATATATTTTCCTTGGGGATTAAATTTGCCGTGTAATACTTAAGGAAAAACAAGGTGACAACGTGGGAATTAAAGATGATTGATTGAGGATTTCAAGGAGAGATTTTCTTGGGAGACTTTTATGGAAAGAAATATTGTTGGAGGAATAATTTGGTGTGATTGCCAACGTGAAAATCAGAAATAATCAAGGAGATGACGCCAAGAGAGATTCAAGGGAGATATTTATGGAAGGAAAATATGTGTGCACCAAGGAAAAACTAAAAAGGCGTCTAGATTCATCCCTAAATTCCCTAAAGGAATGTTGGCCGAAATTCATGAAGAAAATCAGAATAATTTCAAGGAAATTCGGCAATTAAATATTAGGGAGGTATTTTAGAGAACTTTGATTGGTTGGAACACATCACAAGGCTTACTTGGCATTCTATGATTGGTTGGACCACATCACAAGCTTACTTGGCGAATTCTCATTGGTGGAAGCTATGTGGAAATTTCTGATTGCTTTGTGAATCCTAGCCGTGCTCCTATATATACCCACCTCTTTGACGTTGAGAGGGGTTCCACACACCTTAGAAAAATTCAGAAAAATTATATTGTTGTCGTGAGCTTCTCCCATCTTCTCTCCATCCTCTAAAGCAAGCCACGGAGTTCAAGCAAGGCCGAAGGGAGAAGAAGGAGCCGTGACCTATTCCTCCACCATCCACCATTGAAGACTTGCTTTCAAGCTTCAAGGATCACAACGAAAATCATTCATCCTCATCTTCCATCCACGGTGTAATTCGACCTCTACTTTGTAACCTTTGTTTGAATTTCGTTGGTTTTGCTTTAGTTGACATTCATGATTGAACAAAGTTATTATTTCTGGAATTTTATATGATTGAATGAAATTTTCAGATTCTATTATTGTAATTCGAGAGTTGCTTATGTGAGTTTGTTTAATTAAATTTGCTTTATAGATATCTTTTGTATTTTAATCTTATGTGGTTCGAAACACTTAGGGTTTTGATATGAATGGTGCTAGATTTAAGAACATAAAATCAACTTTTTGTTTTGTGTAACTTGAATCGAAGTAGTAAAGGTTTTGGACAAAAACCGAATTTAATTAAAGAGGATTGCAATTAGGTGGACTTTTTCATACTAAGTTGCACACTTGAGTTGATAGCCTTTCTTTGTTCTTAATGCGTTAAACATGTCATGATTGACTAGCTTTCTAGGGCTTGATTACATGTTTGATAGGATTAATCTTTGTGCTTTCACTTAGGTTAATTAGCACTGAAAAGTAAAAAATGGGAATTCATTTGCTTTCGAATGTTTCACATGATCAACTCCTTTCTCATGACTTAGATGAACAATATTAGGGTTTAATCGAATTTGATCATAGTTTCGGTTTTGATCTTTGTTCTCTCATTCCACCCGTGTATATATGTTTTTACATTTTCTTTATTTTATTTATTTTAGTTTTTAATTTAATAATCCTAAAACCCCCTTTTGTGTTCATTTGTATATATTTTTATTCTTTGTTTTATTTTTGTAAATAATACTTTTTACTTTTATTAATTTGTTTTTGCAATTACAGGTGTACCCTCAATCCCCGGAATAGAACGATCCCTATTTACTATATACTAACGATGACATTTCAGGGTTAAATTATGCGCTTGCTTTTAGCGTATCATCTCTCACCTTTTATTAGTTTATTCCTCCTAGTTTCTTTCTTGTCCCCCTTCTTTTCTTTCTTCTCCCTCTCTCTTCCCCCCGTCTTCACCTCTCTCTGGCCCTCCCTCCCCAGTTTCTTTTCTTTCTTCTCCCTCTCTCTCCTCGTCCGTTTTCACATCTCTCTGATAAATTAATGTCTGGTAAACCGACCAAAATTGATCTGGACAAGGACACCCGAATTGATGTGCGATGCCAGGTTTATCTTCTTCACTTACTCCTTAGCATAATTCATATCTTTTTTGTCGAGTTAATTGGAATTTATTCATGAGGTGATTTGTTTGCATTGCCAGATTCATCAATTGACTTTCAGTCCTCATACAGATGCCAAAGGGATTATGGATCTGGTGAAGTTTCTTTCTCCCAAGCACGTGATACTTGTTCATGGTGAGAAGCCTAGGATGGCTACTCTGAAAGGAAGAATTCAATCCGAACTGGGAATTCAAAGTTGCTCAAATCCAAACTTCAAGTTTTCCACAGGCGGCTCAGAACACGAACAAATCCAAACTCCGATGCATTTTTTTTTTCGGGATGTCCCGGTCCCGACCCGGTACTGTTCGGGTTCGGGCCCGTCGGGATCACTTCTCAAAATAGCATTAACCGTCCCGTCCCGTCCCGAAAAATAATTCCGGGCCCGGGATCGGGATTACCAAGATCTCGGCCCGTCCCGGCCCGTGCCCAGCCCTAGGTGTTGGACAGGGCGAGATGATTTCCAGATGAAGTCTCTGGGTGTGTTCGCGTTGTGTTGTGCAGGGAAGGGACTCCGGCGTGGGCTCTGCAGATTCAGGCAGCGGGATGATTTCTGATAGGTTGAACGGCGGCGTGGTTCTCAGGAACTGTCGGCGGCGAGAAACTGGAAGATTCGGGTGGCTCGTGATTCTGGTGAGTAGCGAGGCCGAGTGGTGGCCGTGGTCTGCTGGGGTGGGCCGACTCGACTTGGTTGGGCGTGGTCGGCGTGGCGGATTTCGGTGGACAGATGGTGGAAGCAGACGGCGCTGCACGGATGCACAAGGAGGTGAAGTTTGGGCCGGTTCCAGATCCTGCTGGGCCTTGTGCTATTTGGGCTCCCCCTTTTGGGCTACCTTCTGAGCTCTATTTGGGCTAGGGCTTTGGCTTTGGCCCAATTCTATGTTTATGGCTTTTAGCCTTTTTACAATAAGGTTCCGCTTGCAGGGACAGTCTAGGCACTTTTGTGCATTTAGTTTTTTGCATTTGGTCTGGTCTTGTCGACATAATTCTCAGTGGATCTAGGTGTACACCAATTTAGGTCTCTAGGCAGCTAGGTTTATTGGTTAAAGAGTTAGGTTAGGAGGGCCGGATCTTTCTTGCGCCTCCGACGTAGTACCAAAGGGGGATCCCGCTATGTCTATGATGTATTCAATGTCAAATGAGTGACCTAGTTTCTATGTACCACTGTGGGTACTAACACATCTTCTTGTCTGTCTTAGATGGCAACGGAAGGGTATGTAAGGGCCATTATGGCTTTTGATCAATATATTGGCTTTGCCTTCTTTAAAAAAAAAAAATATATGTAGACATAGCGGGAATCCCCCTTTGGTACTACGCCGGAGGTGGTAGAAAGATCCGGCCCTCCCAACCTAACTCTTTAACCAATAAACCTAGCTGCCTAGAGACCTCAATTGGTGTACACCTAGATCCACTAAGAATTAAGCTGACAAGACCAGACCAAATGCAAAAACTAAATGCACAAAAGTGCCTAGACTGTCCCTGGAAACGGAACATTATTGTAATTTAGACAAAAACTAAATAACATAGTGTTGGGCCAAGGCCAAAACCCTAGCCCAAAGTCGAAGCCCAACTGCTCCCAAGGAGAGCCTAAACTCTAGGTCCAGCAGGTTGCTGCAGCAAGCCCAAAACCTAGTCCCAACGCACAGTAATTGTGTAGCGCCTCCGCCGCAACCAGGGCTTCATATTGATTGAGCTTTTGATTACTGCATCAACCTATTTAATCAAAGATTTGTGGAATTTATGAGATAAATTAATCCATCGGTTGAAGGTAAGAGACTGAAGCATGTAACTTGGAGGAAAAAAGAAATGCTTATATCGGAAAAAGATATTTGGTACAATTCTTTAGCAATTGCTTCCCCAAACCCCGGCATTCCAACTCACATCACATGAGTTCTAATAATTTTAGTTCTTTAATTAGCATAACTATTAATTTGGTTCACCATGGTAGCATAACTTGAGTTTCTCCCCAGTCTTTTAAGGAACCATTATGTATCTATTTTACGATTGTATTTTAATAAACTCGGGCGGATGAGTATAAGTCACACATTTAAAAGGTATCGGTTATTTTATAACTCTGCACGTGCATTAATCAATTAACAAATCAGTTCTTCCATTGAAAATTGTGGCAAAAGTTCTACATTGAAGACTTGGCCAATCAAGTAACAATTCAATCTCCATATTGGATACTTGATAACAATCCAATAATTTGAGTATTTTCGGTGGTTTAAAGAATTTAATTTGGGTCCGTAACGACATGATTTCAGATATGTAGTATGTACTAATCATTATGTACAGCTTTCAGATATTCATCTGTCTTCCCACCTGAACCTCATCCGCTAGCTAATGAAAAGGGTTCTTTCGTAAGACTAAATCAGTTACCTCCTTCCTGCATCCGGCCGCTGGAAGTTATGATCTAGGCATGACATGATACCCTGTATGGTGATTCATGACATTTTTTTAAAACGTTCCAGCCAGTTTATGAAACCTTATTGCTTGATTTAATTTTAGTTGGAAGGTTCTGGAAACTGGCCTATGGATGATGTAGCAATTGAGAAAACTAAATCAGCATTCCTTCTTCAAATCGGAGAGAGGTGGGTGGACTGGCGTTGCTCTCAATACTAGTTACTCTCTTTTGAAATATCTATCTGTAAAAAATTTATCTGGATGACATGTATAGCCACTGAGGATGATGTGGATGTTTTTGTGTCTGGATATGCCTTTCGTCTTAAAATTTGGCATGAGAGAGGCCTGACTTTGTTGAGACGAGAAAGTAGGAAATTGACTCACTTATTTACTTATGACCTGTTTTCAGATTAATGGACTCTGTTCTTTTTGAAAAGAAAGGAGATGTCAGATTTTCTTGATGCTGACCCCTTGAAATTCTTTCGGACTGCAGCTGGGAATGAACACGTGAAGAAGGTTTCTAATGTGGACAAGGAACTATACTTTCGCAGTCAACATTCCAGCATGATAAATGGATTCCAGACTTGTTTCCCAGCATATGGGCCAGTTGTTAGGTAGGCTTTAGCATTTGCATTCTAATCAATAGTTAATCTGTTACTGCATGTAACTCGATTGGTTTCATTTGAAGGCTTGCAAAACGATGGGCTGCTTCACATCTATTTTCGGCTAGCTTGGTAGAGGAGGCAATTGAGCTATTGGTAGCATATATATTTTTGAAGCCTTTACCATTTAATGCTCCATGCTCACGGGTCACTGGATTTTTAAGGTTGGTATTTCTATATCCAATTTCCAGGGAATTCAGATAGTTCTTAATGATACTTTTGCACAGAGATAGACCAACCAAAACGATTACCTTCACTTTTTATATTTGAACATCTAAGTTTTCTAGGAAAATTTCAGTGGTGTATTTTTCACTATCTTCTTCACCTAATACTGTCCTGTCCTATATATGGTAATTTCATCAACAGGTTCCTGCGATTACTATCAGATTATGACTGGACCTTTTCTGCATTAGTTGTTGACATAAATAATGATTTAACATCAAATGATGAGAAAGAGATAAGAGTAAGTTTTGCAACCTTCCTCTGATTCTTGTTGTTCTCTTACTTATCTTGACTGCTACTAATAGCAGCTCCACTTCAGGAGAACTTCATGTTAAGTAGAAAAGGTTATGAAGAAAATCCTCAAAATGTAAACTCAGCAATGTTCCTAGCTACATCCTACGACAAGGCATCTGAGGCTTGGACCAAATTTTCACCAAACTCAATGGTTAGTAGATCCTTGTTGTTGATTTGTTCACAATATTAATTTTGTTTGAAATTCTTGATGCTCTGTCTCGCATTAGATCTGTGATGCTTTTCCTCATCCTGCCTATTTTATAAAGTTCAATGACTTTTTAATGCCAGATACTTTTCCATTATAATGCGTTTGCTAATTTCTTTTCGTTAGTCAGTTTGGAACTCGGTTTTCATGTGTACATGAATTATAGCATGGAGGACTTTCTTTTGTTCATATGATGATTGTGATTAAAAATTCGGGACTTGTTGAAACCATTTACTGACAGAACATTGTGATGCAGCAGAGAGCAACAGTTGGTGAGTGTGATTTGGGTGGGTTTGGGAATGTTGAGAGATTAAGAAAGCAAAATGGTTATAGAAGAAACAGAGGGTTATTAGCTGTAGAAGGGAGAAATATAATGAGGGAGGTTAGGGGAGAGAAACCAAGGCACCAAGCCTTCAATGAGATTTAATTTTAATTCATTCCAATGTGATTTGGGTTTACAATGGCTACCCATATATTTATAGGCTTCAAACACAACCCTTAGACTCCTAGAACACCAGAAGACTCAAATAAAGACTTTGTACTAATAAGACCCTTGAATACTTAAAGACTTAAATAGACATAAAGACACACTTCAAGACCCTTGAGTACTCAACCTTAGATTTAATAGACTCTTAAAAGAACTAGGCTCATAATTATTCTTCATGAAACTGAAAATTAACCTAGCAAGACCCTTAAACTACCATGGAGATTTTCCTTTGGACCAAAAAGGGTTGGGCTTAGTCTTAGGCTTCCAAAGAGGATATTTCTTTTCCAACCAACTTATGGCTGCTGCATTACATTGAAATGAGTAATCTTCCATAGAAGGATGCATCTGTGAAAATTGTTTTGCTGGCACTACCAAATTATATGGCTGCACAAGTGCAGTAACTCTTCCTCTCTGAATATGCTATGTATTATAGTGACTCTCTTTCCTATTGCTTATCCAAATATTGATCTTGTTGAATATGGAAGGAGCTAAAAAGGTTGATGGCTTATGCTGGAAGCAGTGCAAACTTGTTGACCAAACTGATATTGGAGGACCATAGTGATTCTTATAGATGGGAGGTGAGCCACACAAATTTCAAGTGTTATCCACTTATGATTTAGGTATGTACAATTGATTAAAGTGTACGTATTGGCTTGCAGTGCCTTTTTCGAACTCCTTTGAACAATTATGATGCTGTAATTCTTCTCCATAGAGAAAAATTACCTTATCCCCAACGCCTTCTCTTTCCATCAGAATTACATCAAGGTAGATTTTCTATGTGACCCTGGTGTTTGTGTCCTATGGCTTTACTGTTCTCTCTACCCTTTTCTGACAATGCACATGCTCATTTTGGGCAGGGGTTCATGTGGCACGTGGGAATGCGAGCAAGGGTTTCCACCCCTTTCTTTTGCCTGGAGATTTTAAAGGAAGCTCAGAGGATCTAAGAAACAAAGTATTGGTAAACTTCGATCCGCTGAGGTGTTTTGTTGGGGATCTAGAGGCAAGTATTATAGAATGCCTTGATTTATTTATTTATTATCATATGAAATCATTACTTCTTGTATTTGGTCGATGCTGTAGTTGCTCACATCCACTTTTCTTCAATGTAGAAAGAGTACTCAAACACTTTCAAGCTATGGTATGATTGTCTGGGTGGTGATGCTGTTGGAATAACATGGGGAGGATGTATTTCAAAGGTATAGATAGAAGTGGAAGTGGATGTGGCATTAGTCAGTTAAAGAAATGTTCCCAATGTGTATTGGTAATTCTCAAGGAAAGCTTTAATCACTATCTTCGCATATTAATCAGTTGTATTCTGATAATGTTTGCAGAAACGGGGCCGGGAAGAAGCAGATGAGGAAGTAAAGGATCCAATTGATTTGTTAAAAGATGTTGGTAAAGTTGGAACAGGGTTCGTCAGGGGCATTTATCTTCTAAAAGCCCCAAGGCGGTCGTAATTGATCTATTAGATTCTAAAACACTGAAAGATTCCTGTATCACAAAAATTTTGCTCCTAGAGTTACTGCTGCTTTATAGCTACGTACACCAGTAGAGACCTCCTGCACCTTGGAAATGTGTGAGGACAGGTTGATCGAGGTTAGAGGATCTTGTTTGTACCATTTTCAGTGTCAGATTTACTGAATTGCAATTCCAGTACTCTAGAACAGAAGAAATGGAAGCGTTTTGTACAGTTGTATTTCTGGCCACGAGAATTTTGACGATCCCCAATTGTAGCATGTTAAAATTTGGGGTTGTTAAAGCGTATTTGCGGATATTGAACTATATTATACTTTCATTTGAATGAAAGTAAGTCGTCATATAATAATAAGTTAAAGTTGAAATTTCCTAAATTACAAAGATGACATCAGAGAGGATACAAGGCCAGTTCATACCCAAGATTCACTACAGGGGCATCTATGATAATCAACAAGTATTCTCATAAGAAATCAATCATCCAAGAATTTGAACAAAATAAGGTGCGGCCATATATGATTAAGGACTAAAATATTGAATATTGAGGAAATATTGATAGTTTGAAAATTAGAAAATTTTTTTGATCAAAAAAGAACTTCATTAATAATGAACTGCTTACAACGAGTTTTAGGCGACATCTCTGAATCAGAAATTGCCTCTAGACTTCACACTGGAAATCTATACTGACTGACTCTAAACTTGCACTACAACTATATGACAAAGACAAAAGCGCAGGAGCAGTGAATCCTTGACATCTCATCTCTCGTCCAGCCAGTAAGAACTTCTAAAACTAGACAACTCACTGGTGTCGACACTAAACTCAACAACCAGAGTCCTCCTAACCAGCTTTGGATCGACCAAGCCAACACTCATTGTGACCTAAACTCGACCAAAGGATTGCCGAATATTCAGACCTGGGACTAACGAAAACCATCACCACCCTATTGTCAACACCATCCATCCACCACCGCTCCAAATCGCCATTGCCTCCGACCCGATCCCAGATAGGAAGGACCCACTAGAAGGCCAAGGATGATTGTCTATGCCATAGACAGACATTTTCGCCATCGCTGCTGACCCAACTCCAGAACAGGAACGTCCCACTAGGAGGCCGAAGAGAAGATTGTCTCTGCCACAACCTGCAGTGGCTTATTTCTAACAAAGCCTTAAAATAAAACCAAACCCTAAAGCACTAGTAACAACCAAGCCCTAAAGGTAGAAACTTATTACCCCAACTAACAAAATAACCTAAAAACCATCAAAATAACATAATATGGGTCCAAGGCCAAAGGCCCGGCCCAATAAACACCAAACCCAGCTCGCAATTGAAAGCTGCAGATGCAGCACCTCCACCGTCGAGCAAGCCTGACTCTTGCCGTCCAACCACCAACTGCAGCTCCGTCGTCCCCTATTCCGATCGCCGGCCATCTCTCCTGCCCTCCATCATCCCTGTTGCCGCAACAAGTAACGCAACCCCTCCAGACCCTCCCCTCCTCAGAAAGGCGTCAAACAAACCAAATCGGATCAGAAAAATCTGATCTGATCTGCACACAACCAATCCAAATCTTGCCGTCATCCACTCCTTACCATCAGACGACCACCCTACTCGCCGACCAAGCTTCGATCTAAGGCGGAGCGATCCCGACGTCACCATCCATCCCTCAAGCCGCTGCTATTTTACCCCGACAAGGCCTGCAAGCACTCGGAACAGCAAAGCCACCACCGCACCGCCTTCAATCCGACTGGGCTTCATATAGTACCACTCAACTACATCATCATCCCATCCGGCGGCACTCGACGCACGCCGGCGAGGCCAGTAGCCTACACCCACGCCACGGCGCAGCCGGACGAGAACAAGGAAAAACCGAGACAAAGTTTTCTAGGGTTAGGGGGCTTTTTTCGCGATATATGAAATCTTTGAAAATTAGAAATTTAGATGAAAATATCGATCTTAGTAAATTTTCAGAAAAAATGATGGAAATTTAGAAAATAATATGGAAATCATTAATGAATTTTCATGAAATGTTTACATAATCAGTTATCTATAATATTTCAAAAAAAAAAAAAAAAGTTTAATAAACTACAATTGTATAGGCATGTTTTTGTGGCCTTCTCACCTGGTGGAATCATACCACTATTGTTTCCTATCTGGTTAGGTTTTCCAAATGGGTTTGTAGTTAATTGTTATCACCTTGGTATGGTGCGGTACGTACTTCAACAGGGTGCATACCCGGTGTACGGTTCAGAAGCTACCTTCGGAGGTCCTGGAAGTATCGAAACGAAGAACACCCAACAATGGCTCTGACTCTCTCCCGAGAGCAATATCGCCAGTTCCTCTATTTGACGAGCGGCGACAAAACTTTTTGCTTGCTTCTCTATTCATATTGCAGCGACGATAATTCTCTTCTTCTACCTCTCTCGTTGGTTAGAGGAGGCGGTTTTGATGATGTTGGTGGGTTGGGGATAGAAACCCTAGTTGACCGGATCTGGTTTGGTGTTTCTATTGGTAGAGATGATGGATCTGCTCTTGATCGTTGATCTATGGTGGCAAGCGGCAGAGTGATTGGAGTACTGCTTCGTCGCGGGGCAGCGTTAGACCCTATGGGGAATCTGGGCGAGGCAAGGGCTTCATCTTCTTCTCCATTTCCTTGCAGTCTTCCGACGACGATAGTGGCACAACTTTCGGGGATGGAGCAACTGGTATGAGTCTTGGGTTAATGAGGACGGAGTCTCGGGTCTTCGATGGTGGAGGCGGAATTTTGCCTTGGGTTGCTGGCATAGGGGTTGTGTTGGTAGCCACCGGTGGCGCTTGGGACGGAGATGGAGGATGCATAGAGGTTAGCAGTGGTGGCGACAACTGTGAGGAAGCTGGAGGACGCGACAAAGCTTGGGCGGCGGCTGACGTGTGGAAGCTGGGCATTGTGCTCCTAGGGTTTAAAGGTGACGTGTCATCTTCTAGGGCTAGCTTAATTTAATTTATGTTTTGGGTCGCAAAAACCAGTGCCTTAGTTGAACCATTTTATGTCTGCTTCGAGATTTCTTGATTTTTGTTAGAATAAAGGTGCGTGGATTTCCTAAAAGGTGGGTGTACTCGGGATTTTTGGGGTTTTATTCTTCTAGAATAGGATTTCAGGAGGCTCTAAGGAACGATTCCTTCTGTCGACCCCTTAGGGGTGTTTCGTTTTTGTACTGCTTGCTGAATATTAATTAAAGGGCTGACCTATTTTCCTTAAAAAAAAAAAAAGTAACTCGTCATATAATAATAAGTTAAAGTTGAAATTTCCTAAATTACAAAGATGACATCAGAGAGGATACAAGGCCAGTTCATACCCAAGATTCACTACAAGGGCATCTATGATAATCAACGAGTATTCTCATAAGAAATCAATCATACAAGAATTTGAACAAAATAAGGTGCGGCCGTATATGATTAAGGACTAAAATATTGAATATTGAGGACATATTGATAGTCTGAAAATTAGAAATTCAGATGGAAATATCGATCTCAGTAAATTTTTAGAAAAAATGATGGAAATTTAAAGGATAACATGGAAATCATTAATGAATTTTCATGAAATGTTTACATCATCAGTTATCTATAGTATTTCAAAAAAAAAAAAAGTTTAATAAATTACAATTGTATAGGCACGTTTTTGTGGCCTTCTTACCTGGTGGAATCATACCACTACTGTTTCCTATTTGGTTAGGTTTTCCAAATGGATTTGTAGTTAATTGCTATTACCTTGGTATGGTGCGGTACGCACTTCATCAGGGTGCACACTGGGTGTATGGTTCAGAAGCTACCTTTGGAGGTCCTGGAAGTATCGAAACGAAATGCATATGCTATATCATTTCCGTCAGGAGTTTCCCAAAATTTTTTGAAATTTTTCCGTACATTTCCACGAAATTCTTAATTTCTGAAATATCAACACACAAAATATATTTAAAAATTCACGCCGAAATTTTGTCCGAAATTTCTATGAAATTTGAATGCTACCTACAATGAAGTTTTTAATCATATTTTCATAGAGAAAAAATGAAATTTTGATTTTTTTTTTCCAATCAAGTTGAATACAACAAAAAACCTTTTTGCTTTTATCAGCGACCCAAATCATTTCCAAAATTTATGTACATAAAAGCAGTATTGTATGATACTAAATGGAAACAGTCCAACCATATGGATCTAACCACATCGTAGTAACACTTATTCTTAATACTTTACATTGCTTTTGCTGTACTTGTTTATTTTCATTTACTAGCTAGTGTGTGTGTGTGATGAAAATAAAAAGAACTCTTTCATTGAATTTTTCTTATTTGGGTATTAAGGTTGGATTATGAGATATTAGTAGCTGGCTCATCAAATACTTTGAAGGTGTTTAGAGCCTGTTTTGAATTATTTTTTAAGTTGTTACTAGCATTTCTTTGGATTGTTTTTCACATAGACTTTTCTAGTTATTTGCATTGTATTATTTGGTGATAAAGATTTTGGTCTCATCTCTCTTTCTCTTTTGTAATATTTCTTTTCCATTCAATAAAACTTCGAGTTAGGGGAAAGATTAACCCTTAACTTGCTTACCCAAAAAAAAAATGTACTTGTGTGCTAATAGTATCAAGGATTTTCCTGTGGTCTGTGACGATGTGAGAATTTTCTTTCGTTTTTGGTTAATGGGAATCAAAATTTTTACATTGTTTATTAGTTTAAAGGATTAGGTGTTAAACAGAATAATTTATAGAATCCATAGATTAAATCTTGGTATTTTCAATCAGTTTTTAGGTTTCATTCCACATATTTTAGCAACATATACAAAAAACAAGCCTGAATTTGATACAAACTGGACAATATTCATCCTAAATCCTAATTCCATATATGAGACATTTTAGTATTTTCTTATTAGTTTCTCTTATACATACTTTAGGTGACAATACACAATAGTCTAAACCGAGGGAAAATTATTATGGAAAAAGATGCAAATGAATCGATGAGCAGCCAAATTTCATGAATAGCTCAATGGAATCAAACCAAATGGAAGATTTTACGATTAACAAGACTATCAATCTCACTTTACAAAAATAACAGGAAAAAAAAAGAGGAAATTGAATGTAACTAGAGAAATAACTCGATAAATAATTGGAAGAACAAACCAGTGACTCATCTGCTTGGAGATTTCTTCCACTCCTTTCCTCCATTCCCGCCTTCTTCGAAGCTAGGCCTCTGGCCCATGTTGTACTTGGGAGTTTCTTTCCTGCTGTGGGCTCACTAGCTTTGGGTACGTATATGGGCTCACGCCCAAGTTTTGTGTTCTATCAAGAATCAAGTACTTATCCACAACATGTCAAAGTTCGTTGAACTTCATTCCAATATTAACTCATTACACACACACACAAACAATTGACTATAATTAAGGATTAGGCCAAATATTGTGAATTTAAATTGTTGAGAATATCATAGAGGGCGGCGCGACTATTCTTGGTAGAGAAGATGAGACTTCCCCCTTCTCTTTCTTGTCATAATGAGGAGATGGGACTTCCCCCCTCCCTCTAGTCATAATGGTGGCGCTACTATTCTTGGTAAAGAAGATAAGATTTCCCCCTCTCTCTTTCTAATCATAGTGGTGGCGCTAATATTCTTAATAAAGAAGATGGGACTTCCTCCTCTCTCTTTCTTGTCATAATGGTGATGAAAGTTTTCATTGGCTTGAGTTTTGTAACAGTGAGACTTTGTTCTGACGTTATGCTTTTTCCAAGGTTCCAAATTTCTCCGAAACTACTGAAATTTTCATTGAAATTTCCGTAATTTAGAAGTATCGAAGCGAAATTCCTATGCAATATCATTTCCGTTAGGAGTTTCCCGAATTTTTTTTGAAATTTTCCGCACATTTCCACAAAATTATTAATTTATGAAATATCTACACACATAAAATATATTTAAAAATTCACACCGAAATTTTGTCGGAAATTTCTATGAAATTTGTATGCCACCGACAACGAAGTTTTTTACTCATATTTTCATAGAGAAAAATTGAAATTTTGATTTTTTTTCCCCAATCAAGTTGAATACAACAAAAAACCATTTTGCTTTTATCTGCCACCCAAATCATTTTCAAAATTCATGTACTTGGGAGCAGTATTGTACGATACTAAATGGAAGCAGTTCGACCATATGGAGCGAACCACATTGTAGTAACACTTATTCTTAATACTTTATATTGCTTTTGTTGTACCTGTTTATTTTCATTCACCAGTGTGTGTGTGTGTGACCAAGATAAAAACAACTCTTCCATGGGAGTTTTCTTATTTGGGTATTTGGGTTGGATTATGAGATATTAGTAGCTGGCTCATCAAATACTTTGGAGGTGTTTGGAGCCTGTTTTGAATTGTTTTTTAAGCTGTTATTAGCATTTCTTTGGATTGTTTTTTCACAGAGACTTTTCTTGTTATTTGCTTTGTATTATTTGGTGATAAAGATTTTGGTCTCATCTCTCTTTCTCTTTTGTAATATTTCTTTTCCATACAATAAAACTTCAAGTTAGGGGATAGATTTACCTAAAAAAAAAATGTACTTGTGTGCTAATAGTATCAAGGATTTTCTTGTGGTTAGTGATGATGTGAGAATTTTCTTTCATTTTTGGTTAATGGGAATCAAAACTTTTACATTGTTTATTAGTTTAAAGGATTAGGTGTACAACATAGTAGTTTATAGAATCCATAGATTAAATCTTGGTATTTTCAATCAGTTTTTAGGTTTCATTCAACATATTTTAGCAACATATACAAAAAACAAGCCTGAATTTGATACAAACTGGACAATACTCATCCTAAATCCTAATCCCATACATGAGACATTTTAATATTTTCTTATTAGTTTCTCTTATACATACTAAACAAGGTTACCATACACAATAGTCTAAACTGAGGGAAAAATATTATGGAAAAAGACGCAAATGAATCAATGAGTAGCCAAATTTCATGAACAGTTCAATGGAATCAAACCAAATGGAAGATTTTACGATTAACAATACCATAAACCTCACTTCATAAAACTAACAGAAAAAAAAAAAAAAGGAAATAGAATGTAACTAGAGAAATAACTCGATGAATACTTGGAAGAACAAACCAGTATCTCATCGGCTTGGAGATTTCTTCCCCTCTTTTTCTCCTTTCCTGCCTTCTTCGAAGCCAGGTCATTGGCCCATGTTGTACTTGGGTGTTTCTTTCCTGCTGTGGGCTCACTAGCTTTGAGTACATATATGGGCTCAGGCCAAAGTTTTGTGTTCTATCAAGAATCGGGTATTTGTCCACAACGTGTCATGGTTCGTTGAAGTTCATTCCATTAACTCATTACACATACACACACACACACACAAACATTTAACTATAATTAAGAATTAGGCCAAATATTGTGAATTTAAATTATTGAGAATATCATAGAATCGGGTACTTGTCCACAACGTGTCATGGTTCGTTGAACTTCATTCCATTAACTCATTACACACACACACAAACATTTGACTATAATTAAGGATTATGCCAAATATTGTGAATTAAAATTATTGAGAATATCATAGAAGGCAGTGCAACTATTCTTGGTAGAGAAGATGGGACATCCCCCCTCTCTTTCTGGTCATAATGAGAAGATGGGACTTCCCCCCTCTCTCTAGTCATAATGGTGGCGCTACTATATATTCTTGGTAATGAAGATGGGACTACCCCCTCTCTCTTTCTAGTCATAGTAGTGGCGCTATTATTCTTGGTAAAGAAGATGGGATTTCCCCTTCTCTGTTTCTAGTCATAGTGGTGGCGCTACTATTTTTGGTAAAGAAGATGAGACTTCCCCCTCTCTCTTTCTAGTCATAATGGCGACGGAAGTTTTCATTGGCTTGAGTTTTGTAACAGTGAGACTTTGTTCTGACGTTATGCTTTTTCCAAAGTTTCAAATTTCTCCGAAACTACTAAAATTTCCGTAATTTGGAAGTATCGAAGCGAAATTCATATACTATATCATTTCCGTTAGGAGTTTCCCGAATTTTTTGAAAATTTTCGTACATTTCCACAAAATTCTTAATTTTTGAAATATCTACACACACAAAATATATTGAAAAATTCACACCGAAATTTCTATAAAATTTGTATGCCACTGACAAAAAAGTTTTTTACTCATATTTTCATGGAGAAAAATTGAAATTTTGATTTTTTTTTTCCAATCGAGTTCAATAGAACAAAAAAACCTTTTAACTTTTATCTGCCACCCAAATCATTTTCAAAATTCATGTACTTTGGGGCAGTATTGTATGAAACTAAATGGAAGCAGTTCAACCATATGGATCGAATCTCATTAGTAACACTTATTCTTAATACTTTATATTGCTTTTGTTGTACTTGTTTATTTTCATTCACTAGTGTGTGTGTGTGTGTGTGACCAAAATAAAAAAAAACTCTTCCATTGGAGTTTTCTTATTTGGGTATTCAGGTTGGATTATGAGATATTAGTAGCTGGCTCATCAAATACTTTGAAGGTGTTTGGAGCCTGTTTTGAATTGTTTTTTAAGCTATTATTAACATTTCTTTGGATTGTTTTTCACAGAGACTTTTCTAGTTATTTGCCTTGTACTATTTGGTGACAAAGATTTTGGTCTCATCTCTCTTTCTCTTTTGTATTATTTCTTTTCCATTCAATAAAACTTCAAGTTAGGGGATAGATTTACCCTTAACTCGCTTACGCAAACAAAATGTGCTTGTGTGCTAATAGTATAAAGGATTTTCATGTGGTTTGTGACGATGTGAGAATTTTCTTTCGTTTTTGGTTAATGGGAATCAAAACTTTTACATTGTTTATTAGTTTAAATGATTAGGTGTTAAACATAGTAATTTATAGAATCCATAGATTAAATCTTTGTATTTTCAATCAGTTTTTAGGTTTCATTCAACATATTTTCGCAACATATATGAAAAACAAGCCTGAATTTGGTACAAACTGGACAATACTCATCCTAAATCCTAATCTCATATATAAGACATTTAGGATTTTCTTCTTAGTTTCTCTTATACATACTAAACAAGGTGACAGTACACAATAGTCTAAACCAAGGGAAAATTATTATGGAAAAAGACATAAATGAATTGATGAGTAGCCTAATTTGATGAATAGCTCAATGGAATCAAACCAAATGGAAGATTTTACGATTAACAAGACTATAAACCTCACTTTACAAAACTAACAGAAAAAAAAACAGAGGAAATAGAATGTAACTAGAGAAATAACTCGATGAATAATTGGAAGAACAAACCAGTGACTCATCAGCTTGGAGATTTCTTCCACTCTTTTCCTCCTTTCCTGCCTTCTTCGAAGGTAGGTCGCTCGCCCCTGTTGTACTTGGGAGTTTCTTTCCTGCTATGGGCTCACTAGCTTTGAGTACATATATGGGCTCAGGCCCAAGTGCTGTGTTCTATCAAGAATCGGGTACTTGTCCACAACGTGTCATGGTTCGTTGAACTTCGTTCCATTAACTCATTACTCACACACACACACACACACATTTGACTATAATTAAGGATTGGGCCAAATATTGTGAATTTAAATTGTTGACAATATCATAGAAGGCGGTGCAACTATTCTTGGTAGAGAAGATGGAACTTCCCCCCTCTCTTTTTGGTCATAATGAGGAGATGGGACTTCCCCCCTCTCTCTAGTCATAATGGCAGCGCTACCATTCTTGATAAAGAAGATGAGACTTCCCCCTCTCTCTTTCTAGTCATAGTAGTGGCGCTACTATTCTTGGTAAAGAAGATGGGACTTCCCCCTCTCTCTTTCTAGTCAAAATGGCGACATAAGTTTTAATTAGCTTGAATTAATTAGCTTGAATTTCGTAACAGTGAGACTTTGTTCTGACGTTATTCTTCTTCTAAGGTTTCAAATTTCTCCGAAACTATTGAAATTTTCGTAATTTGGAAGTATCGAAGCAAAATTCATATACTATATCATTTCCGTTAGGAGTTTCCTGAAACTTTTTGAAATTTTTCGTACATTTCCATGAAATTCTTAATTTTTGAAATATCTACACACACAAAATATATTTAAAAATTCACACCGAAATTTTGTCCGAAATTTATATAAAATTTGTATGCTACCGACAACAAAGTTTTTTACTTTTCCAATCAAGTTGAATAGAACAAAAAACATTTTTACTTTTATTTGCCACCCAAATCATTTTCAAAATTCATGTACTTTGGAGTAGTATTGTATGAAACTAAATGGAAGCAGTTCAACCATATGGATCGAACCGCATCATAGTAACACTTATTCTTAATACTTTATATTGCTTTTGTTGTACTTGTTTATTTTTATTCACTAGTGTGTCTGTGTGTGACCAAAATAAAATAAAAAAACTCTTCCATTGGAGTTTTCTTATTTGGGTATTCTGGTTGGATTATGAGATATTAGTAGTTGGCTCTCAAATACTTTGAAGGTGTTTGGAGCCTGTTTTGAATTGTTTTTAAAGCTATTATTAACATTTCTTTGGATTGTTTTTCACAGAGTTTTCCAGTTATTTGCCTTGTACTATTTGGTGACAAAGATTTTGGTCTCATCTCTCTTTCTCTTTTGTAATATTTCTTTTCCATTCAATAAAACTTCAAGTTAGGGGATAGATTTACCCTTAACTCACTTACCCAAAAAAAAAATGTACTTGTGTGCTAATAGTATAAAGGATTTTCATGTGGTTAGTGACGATGTGAGAATTTTCTTTCATTTTTGGTTAATGGGAATCAAAACTTTTACATTGTTTATTAGTTTAAAGGATTAGATGTTAAACATAGTAATTTATAGAATCCATATATTAAATCTTGGTATTTTCAATCAGTTTTTAGGTTTCATTCAACATATTTTAGCAACATATATGAAAAACAAGCCTGAATTTGGTACAAACTGGACAATACTCATCCTAAATCCTAATCCCATATATGAGACATTTTAGTATTTTCTTATTAGTTTCTCTTATACATACTAAACAAGGTGACAATACACAATAGTCTAAACCGAGGGAAAATTATTATGGAAAAAGATGCAAATGAATCGATGAGTAGCCAAATTTCACGAATAGCTCAATGGAATCAAACCAAATGGAAGATTTACGATTAACCAGACTATAAACCTCACTTTACAAAAAAAACAGGAAAAAAAAAACAGAGGTCATAGAATGTAACTAGAGAAATAACTCGATGAATAATTGGAAGAGCAAACTAGTGACTCATCAGCTTGGAGATTTCTTCCACTCTTTTCCTCCTTTCCTGCCTTCTTCGAAGCTAGGCCTCTGGCCCATGTTGTACTTGGGAGTTTCTTTCCTGCTGTGGGCTCACTAGCTTTGGGTACATATATAGGCTCAGGCCCAAGTGTTGTGTTCTATCAAGAATCGGGTACTTGTGCACAACGTGTCATGGTTTGTTGAACTTCTATCACACACACACACACACAAACATTTGACTATAATTAAGGATTGGGCCAAATATTGTGAATTTAAATTGTTGAGAATATCATAGAAGGCGGTGCCACTATTCTTGGTAGAGAAGATGGGACTTCCCCCCTCTCTTTCTGGTCATAATGAGGAGATTGGGACTTCCCCCCTCTCTCTAGTCATAATGGTGGCGTTACCATTCTTGGTAAAGAAGATGGGACTTCCCCCTCTCTCTAGTCATAATGGTGGCGCTACCATTCTTGGTAAAGAAGATGAGACTTCCCCCCTCTCTTTCTAGTCATAGTAGTGGCACTACTATTCTTGGTAAAGAAGATGGGACTTCCCCCTCTTTCTTTCTAGTCATAATGGCGACGGAAGTTTTCATTGGCTTGAGTTTTGTAACAGTGAGACTTTGTTCTGGCGTTATGCTTTTTCCGAGGTTTCAAATTTCTCCGAAACTACTGAAATTTCCATTGAAATTTCCGTAATTTGGAAGTATCGAAGCAAAATTCATATACTATATCATTTCCGTTTGGAGTTTCCTGAAATTTTTTGAAATTTTTCATACATTTCCACGAAATTCGTAATTTCTGAAATATCTACACACACAAAATATATTTAAAAATTCACACCAAAATTTTGTCCGAAATTTCTATAAAATTTGTATGCCACCGACAACAAAGTTTTTTACTCATATTTTCATGGAGAAAAATTGAAATTTTGAATTTTTTTTTCCCAATCAAGTTGAATAGAACAAAAAACCTTTTTACTTTTATCTGCCACCCAAATCATTTTCAAAATTCATGTACCTTGGAGCAGTATTGTATGATACTAAATGGAAGCAGTTCGAAAAACAACACAAACTAATATCAAAGATATTTTCAACGAGAGAAAAACCTAGAGAGAACGCGCCGCTTGGTCAAAGTCTGCAAGGCTTATGCCCGGTCCGACGGCATGCCTTCACGGCATTGACGTCGGACTGGCCAAAGAGGACTTTGTGTCCGGTAGTGAGTTGTCCCGGAGAAAGCTTGGTCGGGGTTGCGGCTGCAAGGTGATGGCTTTGCGATCCTGTTTGCTTGGAGATTGCGTCGGGGATGGGCAGCGGTGGTTGGAGGCGGGGCTGCTGGCAATCTACCTCAATTTGAAGCGTGGATGGGCTGGTGGGGGGTTAGCGAGGCTGGGATCTACTGAATTTAGAGCTAATCGGACGTCTCCCATCTGGTTTGGTTCCAGGGGAGTTGGTGGGAGCCGCGGCGCATCTAGCTGGCTAGCTGGGGACGATGATGGGGCCTGCGTTTTCCCATAGTAAACTAGGTGACGACAGAGGTGCTGTCGGTGGTGGGATGACGCGGCAGAAACAGGCGGGATGGTGGTGCCGTGAGCTGTGCAGTCTGCAACTTAGGCTTGGGCTTGATGGAGTTTGGGCCTGGGCTTTGGTTTTGGGCCCAGGTTGCTTCTATTTTTCTTTTATGATATATTGTTTTTTCCATTTAGTATATTGTGGCTTCTTGCCAGAAATAAATCCCTACCGTTATTTGGTAGGGCGAAGTGGGTTTTGTCCCCATATGCACACTCAGTGTGCCTTGTCTGGTCTAGCGAGGCGGCGAGCCGTTTACTTGATCAAATGGACGCAACCTCCTAGTAGCAGAATGAAATGGAGTGTCGTTGGATTCGTTTCCGTGCGGCAACATAGTAGGAAAGCTGTACTATTTGTAATGATGCTTCTTTGTCACATAGTTATCTTTCCGTTATGTCACCGCTTTGTCAAAGCAAATAGAGTAGCCTATGATGCACTCTTTGCTAATTGGTGCTTGGTACAGTACATAAGTTTAATGGAGACTCCTGTTATTATTACGGGAAGTTCTCTTGATGCTTTTTGTAATATGGGGTTCAGGCTCTACGTTTCCCCTTTTATATTCTACAATTTCATTAATCAAGACTTGAGGGCAGCCGGCTTGGCCCTTTTCAAAACAAAAAAAAATGGAAGAAGTTCGACCAGATGGATCGAACCACATCATAGTAACACTTATTCTGAATACTTTATATTGCTTTTGTTGTACTTGTTTATTTTCATTCACTAGTGTGTGTGTGTGTGTGTGTGTGTGTGTGTGTGTGTGTGACCAAAATTAAAAAAAACTCTTCCATTGGAGTTTTCTTATTTGGGTATTCAGGTTGGATTATGAGATATTAGTAACAGGCTCATCAAATACTTTGAAGGTGTTTGGAGCATGTTTTGAATTGTTTTTTAAGCTATTATTAACATTTCTTTGGATTGTTTTTCATAGAGGCTTTTCTAGTTATTTGCTTTGTACTATTTGGTGATAAAGATTTTGGTCTCATCTCTCTTTCTCTTTTATAATATTTCATTTCCATTCAATAAAACTTCAAGTTAGGAGATAGATTTACCCTTAACTCGCTTACCCAAAAAAAAATGTACTTGTGTGCTAATAGTATATTTTCATGTGGTTAGTGACGATGTGAGAATTTTCTTTCGTTTTTGGTTAATGGGAATCAAAACTTTTACATTGTTTATTAGTTTAAAGGATTAGGTGTTAAACATAGTAATTTATAGAATCCATAGATTAAATCTTAGTATTTTCAATCAGTTTTTAGGTTTCATTCAACATATTTTAGCAACATATATGAAAAACAAGCCTGAATTTGATACAAACTGGACAATACTCATCCTAAATCCTAATCTCATATATAAGACATTTAGGATTTTCTTCTTAGTTTCTCTTATACATACTAAACAAGGTGACAATACACAATAGTCTAAACCGATGGAAAATTATTATGGAAAAAGTCATAAATGAATTGATGAGTAGCCAAATTTCATGAACAGCTCAATGGAATCAAACCAAATGGAAGATTTTACGATTAACAAGACTATAAACCTCACTTTACAAAAATAACAGGAAAAAAAATAGAAGAAATAGAATGTAACTAGAGAAATAACTCGATGAATAATTGGAAGAACAAACCAGTGACTCATCAGCTTGGAGATTTCTTCCACTTTTTTCCTCCTTTCCTGCCTTCTTCGAAGCTAAGCCGCTGGCCCCTGTTATACTTGGGAGTTTCGTTCTTACTGTGGACTCACTAGCTTTGGGTACATATATGGGCTCAGGCCCAAGTTTTGTGTTCTATCAAAAATCAGGTACTTGTCCACAACGTGTCATGGTTCGTTGAACTTCATTCCATTAACTCATTACACACACACACACAAACATTTGACTATAATTAAGTATTAGGCCAAATACTGTGAATTTAAATTGTTGAGAATATCATAGAAGGAGGTGCAACTATTCTTGGTAGAGAAGATGAGACTTCCCCCCTCTCTCTAGTCATAATGGTGGCGCTACTATTCTTAGTAAAGAAGATTAGACTTCCCCCCCCTCTCTTTCTAATCATAGTAGTGGCGCTACTATTCTTGGTAAAGAAGATGGGATTTCTCTCTCTCTCTTTCTAGTCATAATGGTGATGAAAGTTTTCATTGGCTTGAGTTTTGTAACAGTGAGAATTTGTTATGATGTTATGCTTTTTCCAAGGTTTCAAATTTCGCCGAAACTACCGAAATATTGAAATTTCTGTAATTTGAAAGTATCGAAGCAAAATTCATATGCTATATCATTTTCGTCAAGAGTTTCCCACAATTTTTTGAAATTTTTCGTAGATTTCCACGAAATTCTTAATTTCTGAAAATCTACACACAAAATATATTTAAAAATTCACGTAGAAATTTTCTATGAAATTTATATTTCACCGACAACGAAGTTTTTTGCTCATATTTTCATAGAGAAAAATTGAAATTTTGTTTTTTTTTTTCCAATCAAGTGGAATACAACAAAAAACCTTTTTGCTTTTATCTGCTACCTAAATCATATCCAAAATTCATGTATTTGAGAGCAATATTGTATGATACTAAATGAAAGCAGTTCAACCATATGGACTAAACCACATCGTAGTAACACTTATTCTTAATACTCTATATTGTTTTCGTTGTACTTGTTTATTTTCATTCATGGGATTTTAGTATTACTTCCCTCCCCAGTTGTATATTTCTAATTATCAGTGAAAAAGTCATGATGGCCAAACCTCCCACGTATTGGGTTTCAGCCATAACTAAAAAAAAAAAAGTAAATCACATTTACATTATCAATATACAGCACAATTATAATTACATATAGATAAAACACTAGTTTAACAACCTACTGCAGTACTAGTTAATTACTCGTACATATTAAACATCACAATTTTATTATAAATGTATAATTTTAGAGAGGTTACATTGTAAATAGGTTTATTATAGGTTAGTTTAATCTATGTAAAAGTTTCATTCAAAAATATCATTTTATAAATGCAATTAATCTGATTTCTTTATTTTTAACCGAAATTTCCACCGAAATCAAAACTTTCTCCTAAATTTCCTTAAATTTGAAGTACCGAAATTGAAACCTAACCGGAAATTTGAAACCTTGGTTGTAGTAATTATAGTAAGATACATTGACATGACAAAGATATGAAATTCTACATGAGAAATCTCAAAATTGACTTACTATAGGAGACTAGAGGAGTTAATTATTAATTCTAATAGTATTTTACATTTAAATAGATATGTTAAAATAAACATTGGTGTTGAAAAAAATAAAAAAAGAAGTAGAAAATAGTCCATAAAAATACAAAGAAAAATGTTTTTTTTTTCATTATTATTATTTTTTAAATAGAGCCAAATGTTTACTAGTTAGAAAATTAGATAATTAGAATATTTATAAGCATGGAGGGAAGTGAGCGTACAGAGCTTATAATCAATTTAGTTTTTCCTTTTACACATGATTCAGTTTAGTCGGATTGGATAAGGCCAAGGGCTAGTTTTTACGAGATGTTAGGTTCGAATCCCGACCTCGTCAAAATACTTTAAGGTTTATGAAACCTCGCCGGAAGTCTCCAAAGAGGTTGTTATAGATCTTATATGGGGCCGGAGAGGTTTATTGCCCCCTGAATAAACCTGTATTGCCTCCTAATAGAACTTTCGGTTGCCGGAATGAGAACTAATCTCCTTGAAATTAGACTAATATAACTTTGATTAAGGAAAAAAATGAGGAGATTACATCAATTCAAAATATTTATTGCCCCCCAATAGACGTTTATTGTCTCCCAATAAATTTTTCTTTTTCGGTCGCCGGATGAGAACTAATTTTCTTGAAATTAGACTAATATAACTTTGATTAAGGAAAAAAATGAAATTAGACTAATATAACTTTGATTGAGGAAAAAAATGAAATTAGACTAATATAACTTTGATTGAGGAAAAAAATGAGGAGATTACATCAATTCAAAATATTTATTGCCCCTCAATAGACGTTTATTGTCTCCCAATAAATTTTTCTTTCTCTTTTTTCTTTGGTTCTCGACCTTTTGCTCTCATTTTATCCAAAAAAAGAAAAAAAGAGAGAGAGGGTGAATATAGATAATGAAAGGAAAAAAATGTGCATACACCAGTTGAAAGACCCCATTATATTGAGGGCTGAAACCACATGCAGCAATCACTTTAGTATAAAGATTCATTCCTTCCTCAATCTTCCCAGACTACGAAAAGTACTTGAAGAAATAGTTATAGGTTGTTCAGTTGTTGGGGTTTTACTATTAGCCCAACAATAATTAATTACTTGGAATAGCTTATCGTGCAATTGAAGTCTCTAGACTACGAGCTTCCTCAAAGCACGTATGTCGACTTTGTCATCATCGTCGTCGTCGGCGCAATCCTTAGACAATTTGTAGCTGAAATTAAATATAAAAAAATAATAAATAAATATTAACGATTCAATGATGTTAGTAATAAAATAAGAAAGGAAAAAGACACGAAAAAAAACTTGTAAAAAGTGATGCCCAACAAGATCGATTTTCATCCAAATAAGAAAGTTGTAGTAAGAGCAAAGTTTGATATACTCACAACATCCTCCATAGTTGCACGCCATATTTGACCCAGCCATTCTCTCCAACCATATTTCACCATGGAGGAATGTGTGAGCGTCGAGAGTGGCGGAGGTGAGGCCGACGAAGAAGGGAGTGCAGAGAGCGAAGACGGAATCATCCTTGAACTTGATCCAGAGCTACCGCGCGAGGCCTGCTTTGTCCACCATGGTCTCTTTCTCTCTTTATGTGTATGCGATTCTTTGAATTTGATTTCGACTCCATTGATTCAGATCTGAAGTCGGCGCTGCCTTTGCAGAGAGAGAATAGATATTTGACGTGTGAGGGGTCGTCAATGACTGAAACTGAGAGAGAAAGGAGAGAGAAATATAAGAGTGGCACATTGTAATTTAATAGTTGAGCTGAGTCTAAAATTGATTTTTTACACTTAAATGGGGTGAATTAGAATTATAATCTGTTGCTGGGGTAAGTGAGATAATTTTGGCTCATTTTGGTGTTTTGGGTCAAAGACCCTTCTTAATTGGGGAAATCACCATATAATCATAGGGGTCATCATGGGCCGGGCTAGGGCCGACCCTACCCTAAATTTTAGGGCTTAGGGTCGGGTCGGGTCGGGCCTAGTCAAAGTCAACAAAATTTAGGGCCGGGTAGGGTCTAGCCGGGGCTTAAACATGCTAACCCTTACCCGTCCGAAAGGCCCGAGCCACGAGGGCCAAAAGGGCCGGGTCGGGCCGGCCTTCCGAAATAGGCCTTACTTTGTTTAACAAAAAGAAATATATTATTTTTATTTTTTATCTCAAAATGTGGCTCAATGGTTTATATAGGTAATACAAGACACATTGTTTTTTGTTGATCATATTTAATATATATATATATATATATATATATATATATTGGAATTAACTTATAAGTTATAACATTTATAAATATTAGTTAAAATGGTTATATTCAATTAACTATTTCTCTAAATCTCTCAAAATTAATTGTTGTTTAACAAAGGAAACAAAAATTAAAGAAAATAAAGCTTAGGAAATCAATTACAAAAAAGAGATAAGTTGTATGTTATAGACTAAAGAGAAACATATTTTAAAAATAGAAAAAATAGAAAATTATTAGGACTTAAAGGGTCGGGTCGGGCTTGGCCCTAACAGGCTCAAACGGATCAGGCTTCATTTGCATGACCTTTACCGTACCCTATTTGAGAAAGGGTAGGGCTGGCCCGCCCTAATGCAAGGGCCTAGTCGGGTTTCGGCCCTATGGGCCGGCCGGACTTAGAGCCGAAGGGCTAAATAATGAGGCCTATTTAATAATAATCATATACAATAGAACTCTCAGATACTGAACCCACTTCGCCAAAATGGAGAAAATTGAGGTCAGTATTATTTCCAGAGACACCATTAAACCATCAGCTGCTTCCTCTTCACTACACCCTTACAAGCTTTCCATCATCGATCAGTTCACTCCCACAATGTATTTCCCAGTTATATTCTTCTACCCCATTACTGACCGTGTCTTCAATCTTCCTCAAACCTTAACCGACTTGAAAAACACTGTTTCCCAGGCTCTCACTTTGTACTATCCACTCTCCGGAAGGATAAAAAACAACCTATACATTGATGATTTCGAAGCAGGCATCCCCTTCCTTGAGGCCCGAGTGAATTTTCACATGATTGATTTTCTAAGGCTTCCGAAAATCGAGTGGCTAAATGAGTTTGTTCCAATAGCTCCATATCGCAAGGAAACAATATCTGAGTTTCTTCCCTTGCTTGGAATTCAAGTAAACATTTTCGACTCTGGAATAGCAATCGGTGTCTCTTTCTCTCACAAGATCAACGATGGCAAAACGGCAAGCTGTTTTCTCAAGTCCTGGGTTGCTATTTTTCGTGGGTATCGTAACAAAATCATACATCCTAATCTCTCTCAAGCTGCATTACTTTTGCCATCGAGGGATGACTTGCCTGAAAAGTATGTAGCTATGATGGAAAGGTTGTGGTTTGGCGAGAAAAAAGTTGTTACAAGGAGATTTGTATTTGATGCGAAAGCCATATCCGCACTTCAAGATGAAGGGAAGAGCGAGTACGTGCCCAAACCATCACGTGTTCAGGCCCTCACTGGTTTTCTCTGGAAACATCAACTCGCTGCTTCTCGGGCATTATCATCAGGTAAATCAGTTTAGCAGCAAGCCAAATAACAAAGCAAGTAAATAACAGCCTTTTTTCTGTTTCTAGAAACAAACGGGTTGAAAATAAAATAAAATAAAATAAAACAAGAAGAAGAAAGAAATATATTAATTTGGGATATACAAAATGGATCCGGCTCCTCTAAAGTGAGGAGGTTGTGAATTTACGTCAATTTCATTAAATCTTGACTCTCTGTCTAATCTAAGGGTCATTACAATTGACACATCACTCTTCTATTAATTTTTTATTTTTTATTTTTCATTGAAACTCTAGTTAACTCTGCCTTTAACTCTAGAAAAAAAAAAGAGATCGAAAAAAAAAAGGGATTTTGATAACTAGCTTAAGCTTAAATAGACTTTTGGCCATATGCAAGAGTTTCTGGCTTCCATCAATTAATTAAGAATTCAATTATAATTTTTTTTCCAGTCGAATAGGCAGTTTTACCAGAAGAACTTACATCCATAGCTAGGGCATTCATAATCCCATCAGGAGATTCTCAAGGTAGCAATTGAATAAGCTATTTCATTATTCCTATGAGGGATACAAGAGAACAACACCATTTCAAAGTTGGATGCCAAGACTTTGGTATCAAACTGGACAGCATCAATAGAGGTCAAGTTCTTGCAAATATTCAATCACCAGTTTAACTGAAAGGAAAACTGAAAGCTTGCCACCCTAATTATTTCGTGTATGTGATTCATTAGGCTTTTTAATTCCATCTGGGTAATCCAAACTCTGAAGTCTTCAAGGTTCACAAAGACCCTCAGATTTCATGAATTTAATCGCTCTAATAAAAATTATAAAACAGAAAAATAGTTGAAAATAATATCGTCAAAATTTTAGGGAAGTATTGGGAAGATTGCAAGTTCGTCATGGTGGTGGGTTTTGGTTTGCACTCCTCTTGCCGTCAACTCTCGAACACAGAGGAGAAACGCTTGACGAATTTTTTTTTCCTCCTAGAGTTAACCGCATAGTTAACTAGGGTTTAGATAAAAAATCAAAAATTAATGAAAAATTGATGTGTCAATTGTAATGACCCTTAGATTAGACAGAGGGTCAAGATTTAATGAAATTGACGTAAATTCACAACCTCCTCACTTTAGAGCAGCCGGATCCATAAAAAATAATTGATTTTGTCTTGGCATATAATTATAATTTGTCCTCTAATTAAATTACAAAGTCCCTTGTTTTCACTCTCATACTCGAAGTATTAATTAACCCCCAAACTGCACACCCTATGTACCCTTCTTGTTCTCATTAATTTCTTGCTTATTGATTTAGGTATCAATAACCTCAATCAAATTTTAATTAGATTTAACAACTACCCAAATTAAGTATGTTTTCTTTGGAACCCTCATGAGGTTCTGTGATTGTCACAACAGCTTACAACCTCCACAATTATCGGTTTGAGCAAGACGACCCAATAGTTTTAGATCATATGCTGGAAGCCTGAATGAAACCTCAAAAAATTTACGCTTTACATTTTTCCTCTACCAATTTTTTTTTATCTACAGTACATATATAAGTTATATAAATGTGTTGACATGTTGCTCATATTATGAGAAAATTAATGAATTTACAGGTACTTCAACAAGATTTTCCGTAGCGTCTCAAACAGTGAACTTAAGGTCAAAAATGAACATGAAAACGACGTTGGACAATGCCATTGGTAATATCTTTTTGTGGGCTTCGGCACAGCTAGATCTAAATGATACAGCACCAGGGAGCAGTGATCTTAAGTTGTGTGACTTGGTTAACTTACTCAATGAATCTATCAAAGAATTTAACAGTGATTACTTGGAGACTTTGAAGGGTAAAGAGGGATATGGAGGCATGTGTGATTTGCTAGATTTCATGGAAGAGGGGAGTTCTGTAGAACCAGCACCAGAGTTTTATTCATTCTCAAGCTGGACTAGATTTTTTGACCAAGTTGATTTTGGATGGGGGAGGCCATCTTGGGTTGGAGTCTCGGGGAGTGTTGGAAATAGAAATTTCACAACATTCGTTGAAACACAATGCGATGACGGAATTGAAGCGTGGGTGACTCTAGATGAAAAACAAATGGCTATGCTAGAACAAGATCCACAGTTTTTAGCATTTGCATCTCCAAACCCCCGAATTTCAATAACCTCTTCAGTTGGTATTGATTAAGTGTTTCCATTTTGTGGTGAATAAGGGTTAAATTAGTTCACCAGACAATCAATAAAGTTTATAATAAAATCCAGGGCTTCATATTGATTGAGCTTTTGATTACTGCATCAACCTATTTAATCAAAGATTTGTGGAATTTTATGCCTAGCCTATCTTCTATGCTTTAACAGGTTATAGGCTCACTTGGAATAAGTGAGCATAGATTGTACTAGTGAGTGGTGCTAGCATATCGTTGTCTTACTAGCCCTATGTTGGCAGGGATTGATATGTATTCGTGCTGTTCTGGCCTTTGCTAATGGAATTCTTATTTGATGATTAAAAAAAAAAAGATTTGTGGAATTTTATGAGATAAATTATCCATCGGTTGAAGGTAAGACTGAGGGCTAGTTTGGGATTATTGTGACTTATAAAAAAAACTGTTGCTGTTGTGTTTTGAGAATAATCAGCTGTGAATTAAAACAGTTTCACATTTGGTAAATAATATTTTTAAAAGTGCTGTTAGCACATAAAATAACTGCAGAGCTTGTTTTGATCCATAACAGCTTCTAAAAGCAATCTCTGGGCTGCTTCTAAAATCTGCTGCCAGTGACCTATAATTTTCAATTAAAACTTCTTTTTATTTATTTACCAAACACAATAACACCTAAAATTTTGAACAAAAGCTGATTTTTTTTAAAGCGAAGCAATCCTAAACATGGCCTGAAGCATGTAACTTGGAGGAAAAAAGAAATGCTAATTATATCGGAAAAAGATATTTGGTACAATTTTTTAGCAATTGCTTCCCCAAACCCCGGCATTCCAACTCACATCACATGAGTTCTAATAATTTTAGTTCTTTGATTAGCATAACTATTAATTTGGTTCACCATGGTAGCATAACTTGAGTTTCAATTTTAGTTCTTTGATTAGCATAACTATTAATTTGGTTCACCATGGTAGCATAACTTGAGTTTCTCCCCAATTTTTTACGGAACCATTATGTATCTATTTTACAATTTTATTTTAATAAACTCGCGCGAATGAGTATAAGTCACACACTTAACAGCTATCGGTTATTTTATAACTTTGCACGTGCAATCAATTAACAAACCAGTTCTTACATTGAAAATTATGGCAAAAGTTCTACATTGAAGACTTGGCCAATTCAATCTCCATATTGGATACTTGATAACAATCCAATTTGAATATTTTCGGTGGATTAAAGAATTTAATCTGGGTCTGTGACGACATGAATGAAGAGGTACCCACTCTGATACCATGTCAAATAACAAGTGTATTTCCTAAATTTAGAAAGATAACATTTGAAAGGATACAAGGCCAGTTCATACTTAATATCCAAGATTCACTACAAGATTCTCATAAAGAAATCAAGCATCCAAGAATTTGAACAAAATAAGGTGCGACATAGTGATAGCAATCATCAGTTTGTTACCATTAAATCACTGTCAAGATGCTTGACGCGTTAGTCATTGCCTATTCAACTCAAGGACAAGAATACAACTTGGTTGAAATAAAAAATGATGGGATTTGATCCCACAATTCTGAAAATGACTGTTGAAGACTATCAGGGAGATTGTAGATTCATCTGCAGCAAGGATTAAGAACCTGGTAGCCGCACCAGGGTAGTTAGAGTGCTTCATGGATGAGCTTTTCTGTGAGTTCTTTAGGCAGTCCCATTACCGTGTCACTTGTCCCTATCTGCCACAAACCAAAAATGCACAAAGCAAATAAATTCATGACAAAGGCAGTGTAAAACACTTGCTATCAGTAGTTGTGGTTAACAAACCCAGAGATGCATGCTGGAAAAATATAGTAAAGGTAGTATGAAACATGGTTTGGTTGACAACTCATTTGGACATGAAATTGATCTAGAGAGAAGACGCACATAATGACCATAACATGTATCAAGCATATGAGTAGCAGACTCTTAATTGTATCTATGGAAGCATTGAATTGAGAGAGAGAGAGCTAACCACTGCTTCTACAAAGGGTGATATCATAGGATGTTCAAGGATCAGACCCCCAGCAACGTTGAGTGTAGTTCCCTCCTCGATCTGGCCCAACATCAGAATCATAAACAGTTTCCAACAAAGAAAGTTGCTCACCAAGAACAATCTAAAGGGATTATGCATCCAAATTAACTTACCAGGTTGTCAATAATCTCCTCTGGTATGACGTGAAAATAGACCTGTATCACAACACCATTAACCTTACATTATCCTTCCCAAACTGCCTATAAAAGGATATAGCTGCTCAAATTGTTACTCAAACAACTTGATTGTTCTATAGGAAGAGGATACTTGAGAAAATGAGCTTAAGAAGTGAAAGATTAAGTACCTCTGCGCTGCGCCACCCCCCTTTTCTTTTTCCTGTTTTAAGGTTGGTCACAAGTACAGATCCTATAACTCCTGCTTGACCACCAGAATAGCCTGCAACACACAAAAGAATTGACCACCATATCCAGCAAATTCTAACGAAGAGAAAACATGCCAGTTTCCATTAAGCGAACCTTTGATAAAATCCCATGCTTCTTCCTTGCTGGACGGTTTTTCCCTTATTATCCCTTCATACACCACCACCTCAAAATCAATAAGACTTGGTCGTGAGAATAATCTCAATTATAGAATACATGCCCCAAATGAAATCAACACCAAAATGCAAAGCTGATTCAGTAATTCTGATATTTTTACCAGTTAGAGCATTGTCTTGTTAAACACACCAGATTACAAAGTGGTTATTCAAATTCCTAAGCTTGCAGATTAGAGGCCCAGCTATAACAAAGTATATGATTGAAGTCATCATCCTAGCTAAAACATAACATATTGAACAGAGAATAAATCAATGTTTCAAAGTCGGTCACGTTTCAAAGAACCAAGTTGAAAAATGAACATATATATACTACTTATAAACGCATACTGTATCTGCAGTAATCAACAGTGTTGTTTGGTCAGCACCAACATCCAATTCACTACTTTGCATCCTTGAAATGATAGCATCTGCCTAACAAAAAAAGCCAGAAACAACACACTTTGTCATTCAAGTTTGGACTTTGAAACATAAATCCAAACACCAAGACACCATTTTTCAATTCTTGAAAAACAAATCCAAATCCCACCCATATTATAACAGAAACAAAGAACATTGCTTTAGTAAAAACGTACTTTTGCCTCAGCTAGAACCATCACCAACTCCTCTGGCTTATCCATCCTGATACTCTTCTCGTCTATATCTGCAGTCTAAACCCAAAACCCAAATCAATATTGCTGAAACTCCCATATAATTCTGATAGCTTCAGATTATACAATGTACCCTGATTTTGAACTCGTAGCCCATCTCCGCCAGTATTTGCCGGCGTGCCATTGACGCCGAGCCCAAGATTATCTGTCACCAAAAATAGAAATTACTACAAACTTTCTAAAATTGGTGGGCAATCCAGAGCTTTTGCTATGAACCTGAAACGACATCTTTCTCCTCCACAGTTGTTTTTGATTCTCTTAGCTTACCGCCAGTGCTTCAATTTGGTTCGTCCAAATCGAACTTTCGCCGAATATTTAACCAATACGACGCCGTTTTAGTCCACGGTATGTTAAGCAAGGAACAAAGACCTTAAACATTTATGCTAATACTCCATCTTATTCGATATCATCTTAGTCATTGGGGAGTATCGATGTTATTCTTATATTCTATTTCTTTTAGCTTGTAACCTAGACTCGAATCAGTAATGTATAATATTATACCAAATTATCTATTTATTGTCAAGCGAAAAAGAAACGTCAATAACTATAAAGTATAAAATAGCATTATAGCAACAGTTTCTGTCCATGAAAAAATAAAAATAAAAATAAAAATCATCTTTGAAATTTTAATTTTTACACTCAAAACTGTGGACTATATAGCACACGATTTTCAACCAAAATGACAATGCTCTTAATTACTCACTAAGAATGGTGAACTTACGGTATAAAAAAGTTTCAAGAAAATATATAATATGTTTTGACATGTCATTGCATTTCATAGGTGCCCCATGACATTTCCCACCAAGTAAAACCATGTAAAGCAAAACATTTCATGTTTATGAATCTCACCATTGGTAAAACATGATTTTTAAAATGTATTTCAATTTATGGACACTGATATATCTAACAGAATTTTTTACGATTGTTCAATGTTTAATAGCAAGAAAAAAAAACTCCTAAAAAAAATTTGAATGTTTCAGTATTCCATAAGTTCAGGCACGTCCTAAAAATCATGCTTTACGAACACTAAACTTGTAGCACATGTCAATTTCAAATGACATATGGTAACCATGTGATTCCTGCAAATATGTCAAACTTGGGATTTTTATTTAAATTCTTCCATATCATAAACTTGATGTTACTCCTTTCAAAATAAAAAAAACTTGATGTTACTAGAGCATGATTTTCTGAAAGGTATTTCAATTGATGAAATTTCAGTCATTAAACAATCTAGACGTCAAAAGAAAATTGAGAATCTAATCCATGTATCACGATCCAAAAATCAATAGAAAAAAGAAAGAAAAAAAAAGAGTCGAAATTGATTGCTAATTTCAAACAAAGAAAAAATATAAATTGTGGACTAACTAAGCTCTCTCCCCCTCGAGCACTTGTGTTTAAGAATAAGAAGGGTATACATCGTATGACACCGTTCAGTTATTAACGTAGGGTCAACTTTACCTCCTTCCCCAAGTCATATCAGCACCTCCTTTTTAACTTACATCATCTGTCTGCTAAGTTGCTCAGAGCAAACGGCGTCGTTTTAAGTATTACCAAGTAAAATTTCCGATTCAATGGAGTCTCCGGCATCAAATTCCGAAGCTCCGGCGGTGAGTTCTTGCCGGAGGAAGAAGAATTTCGGAAGCGGCAGCTTTGTATCGGATTTAAGGTCTCACATTCATGAGTTTATTCATGCTTCCGTGGATGAACACAGAATTTGCTTGGTGGATACCTTTAAGAAGGTAAGCTTCTAGGAACTGAATCTTTGTGTTTACAGTAGAGTAAAATTTATGGTGGATAGTAAAATTTGAGGTTTTGGTTGGTTTTTGGTGTGAAACAGATGAGGTCAAAATTTTACAGAGAAAAGAGTGTTGCTGGCCCAAATGAAGGAGAAGCTTCGCTGCCTCTACAAAACAAGGACTGAGTAGGATCATTTTGAGTACGTATTTCTATTTTCTGGGTTTGCTACAAGTGCTTTTGTTTGTAGCACTTGTAGGTTTGTGTGTTTAGAACAAGTGTTTTGAGGCCTAATGACTTGGATTGGATGAGATGAAATTTGATTTTAAAGCGCTTATTTTTGAATGCTTTGCTTGAAGATGGAAAATTAGCAGTTTTACATGTAGATTGATGCTAGTGTGATTCATACACTTTCTGTGGTTTCTTTTAGTGTTAAAAGTCATTTAGTTTCAATTACAGCTTGTTTGAGCATCTTTGAGAGAGTGATTAGGTATCGTTTGTTTTAAATTTGAACCTTTAGGCTAATGCATCATCCTTCATTTAATTAATGATGAGAAATAAGTTAGTGCTCGCATATGAGATGATTCTTCCTTTGTTACATGTGCAAGAGATGGGGGGAAATTACACTGCATTTAGATGTTGAAGGAAAAAACAAAGGGATGTGACAGGGGGGACAATATAAGTTAATGGTAGATCCACTTCATGAGGAAATTGGTGCTGCGTCTAATGCCGGAGAGCGTCTTTATAGCTTTAAACTCTTCAGCCTGTAGAAGATATCAAGAAGAGTTAAAGCCAGTATACAGAGAGGTTGTAGTCTTGTGTTTGTCAAGTGCTTTCTATTGCTCTAAGTTCATTACCCAGTTTGGATATGAGTAAGGAGTAAGCAGTGTTCATTGCACCATTTACAATTAGGATAAATATCAGATAATGCCATAGTCAGGTGATTGTACCCTCATCAAATTTGCAATATAGGTACAGGAATTGACATCCAAACATGTTATTCAAAATGTAGGTAAGAATAGATAAAAACATGTTGAAATCCAAATTCACCTTATAAGGTTTGTCATACCAAATTGTAGAGTTAAAGACTCTTCTGGACTACCATTATATCAAGCACAATGATGATGAGGCATAGAATCATTATGTTCCTTACTTTTTAGAAGTCTTTTTTACATACAGTTCCCTTCTTGCAGTTGTTGATATCATCGAACAGATTCTGAGTACAGTCAATCTAGGATTTCAAGGATTTAGAACCTGTTTGTCTAGTCTTCATCTTATCAAGTAAAGAAGAGAAAGAAGCGTATTACCTCTTCTCATGATTGCTGATGTTGCTTTCTCCTACTTTCCTGTATTTAGGAAGGGGAACTTTGCCTGACTCGATGCAGTTGATGTCGTGTACTAGGATCTCGTACTGCCTCTTCACTTCCTCTTCAGTTGTCGCTCCAACAATCCTGGCTATCTTGTGCCAACGGTCATGGGTTTCCTGATCATAGATTGCGAGAGCATTTTCGAACAATTTGTTTTTCTCGGCTGTCCAAGTCGAGCTGGAGTCTGGGGCGGAAAGCTTGTTAGGTACCATTTTCCTGATATTTTACAGCAAGATTAGTGCGGTATGAGAGGGGAACAGAGCTTTTTTTTAGGAGAGAATGAAATTGGGTTATGAAAGGAATCGATGAAATTTAAGGGAAAAGCCCTAGGCAGAGAAGCCTTATGAGATAAAAACAAAAGCTGGAATATGAATTAAGGTAGTATAATCAAAGTCGAGAGACTAGCAAAGATTAGAAGAAAGGATTCGTATTCATGCAAATGGGGTGTTGCTATTGGAAAACAAATTGCTAGATTCAATATCATAGACAATTATATACTTGGTGCAGAAAGTAGGAAAAGAGAGATAGAGAGAGCTGTGATTCCAAGGACAGTCAATTGCTTCATTTTCAAGTATTTTTGTAATTGGAAGTACGATGATCTTACATATAATATAAGCATGTGGGTTTTCATAAGTAGAAGAGAGAATCAAAAAACATTATCAAAAGAAATGAACCTGCCTGCTGAGAAATATTATATGTTATCATTGCAAATCTTTGTTGATTAGGAGAATTCAGATCGCCCACTTGGTTAGTTCCGCTGGTCTTTGTTTGCCCCAAAATGCTTGTAGAGCTGTAAATCGAGGTTATGTCTTCTTAATGTTTCCTGATTTTGTGCATCCTAAACTGTTCAGCATCTTGTTTTAACACATTTCCATTATTGGCTTATTGAAATCTTCGCCCATTTTATGATTTAGTAAACTAACCTTCCTGGTTTTCTGGCAGGACCACGCAGGTTACTTAGAAGAATTAAACCACTTGTTTTTCTGGTTAATACGAATACCCCTAGTCCTACCTACCTGAACCCTTCTACTTTGTCTCACTAGACTTCAAAATATTGTAAGGTTTGGTTTCTTGCAGCATCATTCATTAAGGCATGCCTAATTTGTTATTTTAAGGTTATTTTTTTTTATAAGAAATTTACAACGAGTAACTGTGAGTCGAACTCAAGAATTCTTGCTTACAAAGTTCTATTGTAGCTGTTGTCTAAAGATTGTGGATTTACTCTTCGAACAGAAGTTGAGTTATGTGGATTTGTTTTGAAGGCCATTCATCTCTTAAGAAAGGAAAAAGAAACAAGAATAGGGTCTTTCTTAAACCTCTCAAAAGCTATTAAATTCTCTCTGTCTGGTGACTAATGAAAGTGCATTCTTGTTTTTTTTTTTTTTTTTTAAGTTTTTTTTTAACCTATTTTGGACAAAATCGATTAGTTTAGGCAGAAGATAACCATGTTAGGAGTTGTTAGACTAAGGTGACCCTTTATGCTTATCTTGAGCTCTTCCCCGATGAAAGCATCTTTTGGCTTGATCAGCATGTGAATCCATATGTTAATTGTTCTTAGTCCATAAAGATAAAATCGAAGAAGAGATAGATCATCATCTACGTTACTTTTGTCAAAGTTCATAGTTTAATACCAAACAATCTAGAAACTCTACTTTAGCACACCAGTCGTTTTACAAGCCTTCATAATGGTTCACCCATTCTTCAAAAAAGAGATGCCCAATGGCAATCTCAAGCTGTTCTGCTTGGTTTAACGGTTTAACCGTTTTTGGTGATAGTTGGATAGGATGAGTTTTACATGTTCTAGCCCAGTAATCTCCATAGAAACTTCATAATATAATCTCTAATTGGCTGCTTACCTTCGCGAAATAGTTTGGTGCTCTTGGAGAAGATTTTAACGAGGCCACCTGATGTGTAATCTCATTTCATAAGTTTGTTTCTTTATTGATCGATGAATTCTCATTTTATGTAAGCCACCAGCATCAAAACTTGAAACAAAGGAATTCTGCGACTGAAAAAGATTTGAACAAAGAAAAAAGGTGGACCGAAATATGAACTCGCGTAGTCAGGAATGGGCAGTCGAGCGTAGAGGGATTTCTGGCTTTGCTCAATTGTTTGGCAAGAGGGGTAAATTTTCTCCACTATACGTCGTGCACATAAGTGGTTTCCATACTGTTGTTTTTTCCCTGAATTCAACGTGCATTTAAGCAGTTACAAGATGCTAGGTGCTAGATAGATGCTGAGAGTTTAGCTGCCACACATTTGAAAGGATCTGATTATGCAGGTTGTTTCTCATAGCTAAATACATGTGATTGATTTTGAAAGCAAGTAAATTGATGACTTCACATGTGAGCAGTCAAATTGAGATGCAAAGCACTTTCAACACAACATATTGAGGTAGGTCAATAGTGATAAACCGTATCATTCAAATGATTCAAATTCAAATCGAAGCTGTTTCTTATCATCTGTTTAGATTCAAGTATCCACCTTTCTTATCTTGTATTTTGAATTCTAGGATATTTTCTGTTATAATAAGAGTAGAATTCTGTTTTGATAAGTTTGTAATCATCTAGGACTTTAATCATGTAAACTTTCATAAATACATTCATAGCCATTCAACACAAACGTTATTCACTTTATGGTATCAAGAGCCCTTTAGTCTCACGACCAATTTTTTTTTCCTCCCGCAAATCCAAATGGCCTACACCTCCTCCACTACCTCCTCCACCACCTCCTCCATCGTATCCTCCACCACCTCCTCCACCATTGCTCCCATGTCCTCCACCACCGCCCCTTCCGTATCAAGCTTATATGACTATCAAGCTTGATTGCTCCAACTTGGTTCCTGTCATCCGTAGCATTGTTGATGGCTCATCTCCTTGCCCTCCATGCTTCATCAAAGATCAAGATGGTAAACTCACTGATGAAGTCAACCCCGAGTTCGAACCTTGGCTGCAACAAGATCAAATGATCTTGGGATGGATCAATACATCCCTCACTCCCGCTGTTTTATCCACCATTGCAAGATCCACCTCCTCTAGAACAACCTGGCAATCTCTTGAGAAGCGTTATGCTTCACCATTTCACAATCTCATCTTGCAGCTACGTGGTGAGCTCATGCGCACAACTCGTGGTTCTTTGTCCATTTCTGATTACTTGGACAAAATAAACTCAATTGCTGATCAGCTGGCTTTGGCTGGAAGCCCCATGTCTGAAGGGGACTTGCTCACTATTGTAATGCACAATGTTGGAGCTCAGTATGAAACAACAGTTAGTTCCCCAGAGACAACCCCATTACTTATGATGATCTAGAAGCTCTTCTCCTGTGTGCTGAAAGAAGGTTCAATGAACAAGCTCAACCAGTTCTTGATGGCGAACCAACTGCACTTCACGCTGCTAGACCACGCGGAAAAGCCCGAGGCAGAGAAGCCTTATGAGATTAAAAAAAAAAAAAAAAAAAAAAAAAAAAAAAAAAAAAAAAGCTGAAATATGAATTAAGGTAGTATAATCAAAGTCAAGAGACTAGCAAAGATTAGAAGAAAGGATTCCTATTCATGCAAATGGGGTGTTGCTAGTTGGAAAACAAATTGCTAGATTCAATATCATAGACAATTATGTACTTTGTGCAGAAAGTAGTAAAAGAGAGACAGAGAGAGCTGTGATTCCAAGGACAGTCAATTGCTTCATTTCCAAGTCTTTTTGTAATTGGAAGTACGATGATCTTACATATAATATAAGCATGTGGGTTTTCATAAGTAGAAGATAGAACCAAAAAACATTATCAAAAGAAATGAACCTGCCTGCTGAGAAATATTATATGTTATCATTGCAAATAGTTGTTGATTAGGAGAATCCAGATCGCCCACTTGGTTAGTTCCGCTGGTCTTTGCTTGCCCCAGAATGCTTGTAGAGCTGTAAGTCTGTAACTCGAGGTTATGTCTTCTTAATGTTTCCTGATTTATGCATCCTAAACTGTTAAGCATATTGTTTTAACACATTTCCATTATTGGCTTATTGAAATCTTCGCCCATTTTATGATTTAGTAAACTAACCTTCCTGGTTTTCTGGCAGGACCACGTAGGTTACTCGGAAGAATTAAACCACTTGTTTTTCTGGTTAATGAGAATACCCCCTAGTCCTACCGACCTAAACCCTTCTACTTTGTCTCACTAGACTTCAGAGTTTTGTAAGGTTTGGTTTCTTGCAGCATCATTCATTAAGACATGCCTAATTTGTTATTTTAATTAAGGTCCTTTTTTTATTACAAATTTACAACCAGTAACTGTGAGTCGAACTCAATAACACTTGGTTACTTTTTCTCAAAAAAAAAAAAATAACACTTGGTTACAAAGGAGATCACTTATGATGCTAAACCAAATTGTCATGGGCAATTTGTTACTGGTCATTTATCTCTACCACCATTTCTAAATATCACACTGCATATAGAAGTGTTAGCCTGGAAGGATTGGCATAGGGTTCTATTGTAGCTGTTGTCTAAAGATTGTGAATTACTCTTCGAGAGTCATGTGGATTTGTTTTGAGGGCCATTCCTCTCTTGAGAAAGGAAAAGGAAACAAGAATAGGGTCTTCTTAAACCTCTCAAAAGCTATTAAATTCTCTTTGTCTGGCGACTCATGAAAGTGCATTCTTGTGTTTTTTTATGTTTGTTTACTTCTTTTGGACAAAATCGATTAGTTTAAGCAGAAGATAACCATGTTAGGAATTGTTAGGCTAAGGTGTCCCTTTATGCTTATCTTGAGCTCTTCCCCGATGAAAGCATCTTTTGGCTTTGATCAGCATGTGAATCCATATGTTAATTGTTCTTAGTCCATAAAGATAAAATCGAAGAAGAGATAGATATGATCATCATCTACTTTACTTTTGTTAAAGTTTATAGTCTAATACCAAACAATCTAGAAACTCTACTCTAGCACACCAGTCGTTTTTCAAGCCTTCAAAATGGTTCACCCATTCTTCAAGAAAGAGATGCCCAATGGCGACCTTAAGCTGTCTACTTGGTTTAACCATCTTTCGGCCGGTGATAGTTGGTGAGGATGAGTTTTACATGTTCCAGCCCCAGCCCAGTAATTCATTCACCGAGGACAACGATAATGTAATCTCCATAGAAACTTCATAATATAATCTCTAATTGGTTGCTTGCCTTCAAGAAATAGTGCCAAGAAATTTTACTTCATTGTATATTCACTTACCTAGGCCTGAACTACCCATGTAGCTATCCTTTATAGATGACCCAGCAATTCCAGTCATATGGGAAGAGGTACTGGTTGAACTTGCTGCAGAAATACTAGCTGGCCCATCACCAAATAGCTAAATAGTTTTATTGCCAATGCTAAGCAATCTTATGTCTTCACGAAATGTGAAGTTCAGATTATGAAAAACATTTTCATCATCATTCATTGATTGCTGTGAACCCTAAAATGGGGCTACACGTCAATCAACATTTCATGGTTACTGACACTTACACATAACTTACATTAGCCACTAATCTTCTAAACATGTAAAGTGTTTGTCAGGTTATTTTCATCCGAGGAAAGTTTATTATTGGCTTAATGCGTACTATGTGAGTTCTCTCCCTCATACCTTATTTTGCCTGGGTGAGAAGGTGAACCCAACTTAAACTTGTCCTTACAGGATATAAGACCAGGAGCAAGTGCTTTGCTGAAACTAGAAGGTAACAAACACAAACTTTCCAAATCCTTCACCCTATTTAAGCACATCTATGCCTAACTATGAAGTTTTTATGTAGAGTTTGTGGCCAAGTTCATGAGCCTATACCGGAAGAGTAGTGCCAACAGTTGTCAGTATGTTTAATGTATGCGGCCTCATCGAGAGGCAATACTCAATTTCCAACCACAGGATCTTTGTCAAGATTGTCTAGCTACAGCTGATAAACGAAGTCAGATTGATAGACAAATTCCCCTGAAGCTAATTCCTACGGTCAGAAGGTTTCAGATATAGCCCCAAAACACACAATCTCTTGTTTAGCCTAAAACGAATAGATAATAGCTTCTCATTCTCGGTTTGGTTTGTAAATCTTTCTCCTAACATGAACAATAAAAGGCAGGTGAAATAATAATGAAAACACATCAAAGGCACCAATCTGGAATATGATGTAGCTATCATGCTTCAGAATTTGCTTACAAGAAACACACAAACATTGGCTGCATGCATGCAGCCGTAAGTGCACACACAACACCAGAAAAACTACTGTAAACATTGAATGTGTTTCAAGACCTGTCATCCATTTCTCCTAAACTAGAGAATCTAACCCATGTTACAAATGCACTAACAATATTACCTTCAAAAGTGTATTTAAGATCCCAAAATTATCATTTTGCTTTAGCACAAGGTCTATAAACCTTCAACAATTTTTTGGGATTTGTGTTTAGATATGTAGAAAAGCCACTTCTACCCAGGTTACTTCTTTCTGGTGTACCTCTGTCAAGAAAATGGATATGATATTATAGCTGCTTCGAATTAATACCGAGGATGAATGAAGTGGAACAACCATAGAGATGAGAACTCACCTGCTTTCCAATATCAAATGGAACATGTTGAGACTAATTTTGACTATATTCTTAGTGCATTTCTCTCTACATTGTGCTTAGTTATTCTCTTAACATTGTCATTTCTAACTTCTTTTGTGTTTTTAGGTAGTTTGGAGTCTGGAAATGGAAGGCAAGGAGTAAAGAGCGCAGAAATGAGAAGAAATGGAGAAATGAAATTTTCCCAATTCTACCAGGAAAAGGAATCCAAGTTGAAGTAGGAATCCTAACTCAACTAGGAAAGAGCTCGGAAAAATGATGTTTGGAAATGAAGAAATGACAGAGTCCCAGTTGGACTAGGAAACCTGATCACACTAGGAGACCTGGTGAGACTAGGAGATGCAGTGTCTTGAAGATGACTCAATATTGTTCAAGAATGTTCTAGAAGAAGCAAAATGGCGTCACATTTGAAGATGAGTTTCAAATTGGATCATTTTGAGAAGTCTGGCCCGAAGATTGAAGCATGTGACTTGCACATGAGTCTCTAGAATCATCCATGACGTATTGAGGAGTCCATGGCCCATTTATATTGGTTTTTGCCGTGACATATAAAGGAAAATATCAAGGAATTTTGGCAAAGTCCAATTTGGGATAGTTTTGGATTTCTATGGAATTTTGGAGAAGAAAATAAAGGAATAAATATTGAATTCAGATTCCTGATTCCATTCTACATACTTGGAGGCCGAAATATGGTCTAGGTTCAAGGGAGATTTCAGCAAAAGGAAGGTGACTTGCTCTCAAATTCTCAAGGAATATTTTCATTGACCGGATGATGTCACAAGTAGATTTCAACATTGATACGCTAGCCCTTGCCGTTTACTATATATAGGGGGTTTGTGAAGCCATTCTACACACCAAAAAATTTAGAATCAAAAGCCACAAACACTTCCCCTTCTCTTTCAAGTTTCAGCTATTCATCCAAGAATCCAAGTTCAAGGTCGTGAGCAATCTTCCTCTCCATTCAAGCATCCTTGCAGTGATCCTCATCCATTCCACCACCTTTTGAAGCTCCTTGTGTTCTTGAAGATCAAAAAGTGTAACCATGAACACTCTATCTTGTTTTCGGTTTTGCTACGTAAAACAATTTCGGGTTTCTAATAAATTGTGATTTTGTTTTATATTTTGGATTGTGTTTTGCGATTTCTTGTGTGGAAGAAGTATTGATTTTAGATATGTAGTTTTCGAATACTATGAAGCATGTTTTAGGTTTTAGATTTTTAAATTGAAAATTGCGATTTCATATATGTTGAGCATGATTGTTAATTTCGAGCTTCAATCCCATCTTTTATGTGTTAATTGATCTTTGGATGCATACTTAGGTTGATGAACATGTAATTGAATCCATATTAAGGTGCTAGCATTCTAGGCTTTAATAATTAAAGTGGAAAACCTAAAATTACTTAGGTAAATTAACAATAAGTCTTGCATGCTTGATTAGCGTTCTAACTTGTGTTCTTGGCTTGAATTGACCAAACTTCCACTATGTTTAATGCGTTAAAAGTGTTTTTGTTAGTGATTAGCTACCACTAGTAATCGCATGCTTAATAGGGTTAACTATGGTGCGTTCTTCTAGTTAATTTAATTAAGGGAAGTAAAAAGAAGGATTAAATTCAGTTTAGTTCCTTGAACTTTAGGGCTAAAATCAGTTTGGTCTCTCTTTCTGAAAATCGATCTCGATGGTCCCTATACTCTCAAATGACATCACCCGAGTCCAAAATTTGAGTTTGGCTCCAAAAGTGACGTTAGCTACAAAGTTGGAGCCGACATAAGGTCCCACAGAAAGGGCAAAATAGACATTTCTAATTTTTTTATCTTTTTTATTTTATTTTTTTTATATATTCTCTCTCTCTCTCTCTCTCTCTCTCTCTCTCTCTCTCTCTCTCTCTCTCTCTCTCTCTCTCTCTCTCTCTCTCTCTCCCGAGCTCAAAGGCAGCCAATTCGTTCTCCGCGACTCTCCTATCGTCCTCTACCCCGCTCTTCATCTCCTCAACCCCTCTCCTCACCCTTACTGCAACGGTGCGACCACTAAACCCCCAAACCGCCCCCATTTCACTCTGTCAATCCTGCTCCCTCCATGCTTTCTGCAGCCCCAATTGCCTCTCCGCCGCCCAATCCTCCTCCCACGCTCAATGGGTCTGTCAATCCCTAGCGAAATTACGAAATTACAAGTCCAATTCATCTTCGATCCCTTGGTTTCAGTCCAATTCATTGAAGGAGACATGGCCTTCGATCAAGCCCAAACCGTGGCCTTACCCGAGTCAAGGCCTTGATCCGATCTGACATCGTGAAGGCCTCGATCTGACCTGACATCTTCACCTTGCTGGTCATCGGAATCGACGGCGGAAGTTACGAGGGTTGTCGTGTGTGAAGGCGGACAACGATGCACGGCAATGAAGAAGCTTGGGCTTTGATCGGATTTGTGTCCTAGTTCAAGTGGTTGTGGCGATATGAGATGGTAGCCGGATTTTGCATTGCCTGGTAATAAAACTTAGGGGAAATTACTGGTCACTCCCTGTACTTTTAGGGAGTCGACAGTTCAGTCCCTGTTATCCTAATTTCGACAAGTTACTCCTCAGACTTTCAAATCTCACACAATTTGGTCCAAAATGACTATTTTGCCCCTCCCTTCCTCTTTTTGTTTTTTATTTTTCTCTCCTCTCCCCTCCTTTCTTCTAAAATTCATAATTAATTCATACGAACTCCGATATTTGCGTTCCATATATGTACGAGATCGTATCGATGAGCTCCACAACTTTTATGAAGAAAGTTTTTCCAAATTTTGTATGTATAAAAAGTCAATTTTCACAACCGCTCCAAATAACATTCGTTTCGAAAATCCACTTTCTTCTAAAATTCATAATTAATTCATACAAACTCTGATTTTTGCGTTCCATATATGCACAAGATTGTATCAACGAGCTCTACAACTTTCATGAAGAAAGTTGTTCCAAATTTTGTACGTATAAAAAGTCATTTTCACTACCCCCTAAATAACGTTCGTTTCGAAAATTTCCTTTCTTCTAAAATTCATAATTAATTCATACAAACTCCGATTTTTGCGTTCCATATATGTACGAGATCGTATCGATGAGCTCTACAAATTTTATGAAGGAAATTTTTTCAAATTTTGTATGTATAAACAGTCAATTTTCACGACCCCCCCCCCCCCAACCACAAAATAACACACACACACACTCTCTCTCATTATGCACATTTCAACCCAAGAAATATCAAATATTTGAATTATGAATATTGAGACTATTTCATAAGTAGTTGTACGAGAAATTCGGTTTCGTATCAATTTTAGTTTCGAAATGAACGTTATTTAGGGGGGGTCGTGAAAATTGACTTTTTATACATACAAAATTTGGAAAAACTTTCTTCATAAAAATTGTAGAGATCATCGATACGATCTCGTACATATATGGAACGCAAATATCGGAGTTCGTATGAATTAATTATGAATTTTAGAAGAAAGGAGATTTTTGAAATGAACGTTATTTAGGGGGGGTCGTGAAAATTGACTTTTTATACATACAAAATTTGGAAAAACTTTCTTCATAAAAATTATAGAGATCCTCGATACGATCTCGTACATATATGGAACGCAAATATCGGAGTTCGTATAAATTAATTATGAATTTTAGAAGAAAGGAGATTTTCGAAACGAACGTTATTTAGGGGGGCAGTGAAAATGACTTTTTATACGTACAAAATTTGGAACAACTTTCTTCATGAAAGTTGTAGAGCTCGTTGATACAATCTTGTGTATATATGGAACGCAAAAATCAGAGTTTGTATGAATTAATTATGAATTTTAGAAGAAAGTGGATTTTCGAAACGAATGTTATTTGGAGCGGTCGTGAAAATTGACTTTTTATACATACAAAATTTGGAAAAACTTTCTTCATAAAAGTTGTGGAGCTCATCGATACGATCTCGTACATATATGGAACGCAAATATCGGAGTTCGTATGAATTAATTATGAATTTTAGAAGAAAGGAGGGGAGAGGAGAGAAAAATAAAAAACAAAAAGAGGAAGGGAGGGGCAAAATAGTCATTTTGGACCAAATTGTGTGAGATTTGAAAATCTGAGGAGTAACTTGTCGAAATTAGGATAGCAGGGACTGAACTGTCGACGCCCTAAAAGTACAGGGAGTGACCAGTAATTTCCCCATATATATATGTGTGTGTGTGTGTGCACGATTCTTGGCTACGCCAGGCGTACCATACGCCTTCAACAGACGTTAACAGAAGGATAAAAGGGTCATTCAATATTCCACAAACTACAAGCTAGTAAAAAAACCTTTACTGTCTCTTAACGAGGGGCAAGGATGCCATTTCTGCTCGACATCATCCCTCTCACCTACCATATCAGTCGTGTTGTCGAACACTGAGATACAGAGATAATACTTGATCGCCGCCTGCAACTTACCTTCAATTTCGGTGTAGATCGGGAGCTTGTTTGCAAGTATCTCAGCAATCAAGTATCACAGCTACCTCTCACTCAATCAAATCTAATTCCGGAGGTAATGAAAATTTAGTTTTTCAACCCAAAGAAGAGCTCTCACCAATAATTACAGAACCGGTTCAGATTTCAAACCAACGTCCTCCTAGTCCATCCAAGGAAACCAAGACGGAGCCTGCAAAACCTCAAACTGAGAATACCAAAAACACCCAGAGATCAAAGAGCCCTTCCATTGCACAAATGGCGTACGTATCCACCACGAAAGAAAACGGTTCATGGATTTTTTTATTTTTTTTTTTGCATTAAAATAGAGCATCTTTATTGATGATAATTCTAGATGAGTACATGCTTAAAGACAAAAGTTAATAGAGACAGTCCCCTGATTCGGTGGAGGCGACATAACAAAAAAACTAATTAACCACATTAGAATTGATCCAAGAATCCAAAATACCAGTAAAAGGAATCCAGCCAAGATGGTAAGGAGTAGGGCCTTGGGGAGCATCACCACTTTTATACCCCGCCTGATTTATCTTCGATGGAATCCGCATCTAGAATGTTAGATTTTGATGATGATGGTGACCAGTTTTTTTTTAGAATGATGATGGTGCCCAGTTTAAATGTTAAACAGAGCATATCAGCAACAGTGTTGCGTTGGCCAAGATAGAAGGTACCAACTACCAAGGGTGGCAACCCGGAATCGAGCCACCTCACTCCATTTTTTTTTTTTCTAATTCATAATAAACTGAGCTCATAGAATTCATTCATATGCATGATTCAAGTTCGGCATGTGAGATTTGTCATGAAAGGCCTTCGCTTTTTACCCTAATGATTTGTTTTGAACTGATAACGGAAGTGTTCTACGATGCCATTATCATCCAGATTGTGTGGAGAGGAAGATGCCAGCAAGGCAGGCCCCACTCGGCGTATGGTACTCCCGGCGTAGCCCAAACGCACCCTATATATATGTATATATATACACACACAGAGAGTCCGGCTACGGTGCTGACGGTACGGATTTTCAGTTTTCTCCCACTTTTCGATCACATTTTCACATCTTAACCGTTCAGTTTTTAGGTCATAATGTATAGATCATCTCTCCAAAATTTCAGCCAATTTGGTGATCGTTAAGGCATCCAAAACTGTAAATTACAACAATGTACACGAACGGTTCCGGTTCGACAGATTCGGTTTATTCGTGTCAATAGTTTTAGAGTTTACCCTATTGAAAAATAGTTTTTCTCAATCACGCCAATCTCGATCTTTCTTCAGGTCAGTAACTCTGAGCCAACCGGAGTCCAAAACCAAATGGATTATTGAGGGCATGTTTATTTACTTGGAATGGGAGGGAATGATTACAGGGTAAAACTATTCCTATGTTTACTAACACATAAATGAATCAGAATGATTCTGGGTAAAAGTATTACTGCGTTTACTAACACATGCATGAATCGGAATGGGTGTAGGTCTCATTTCCTTATAAGGAATCGATTCCTAAATACTCAGAAATTTGATTCCGAAGGGGGGAGATGGGTTTAGGAATCAACTCTTCCGAAATCAATATTGATTCATTTCTTCTCCCTTTCTAATTGTCTCCGATTCATGATTAGTTTCTATTCCAAATAAATAAACGTGCCACAATATTGAAGGAAAATAAGCCAAGGCGGGATCTGGAATCTTTCTCTGGGTTTGGGCTAAAAAATTGGACCTCGACAAGATTGGTGTCGTTGGTCCACGTGTCAACCCTGACCTTTGGTCATCAAGGCGTCAAAAGTGTCGATCCAAAATTCCTAAAAAAGACCTGCGTGTAAAGCCCCACAGTTTAAAACGGCGACACTTCGTCCCCTTAATTTAATTCTCCAAACCTGAAATTCAGACTCAGCAAACACACACTATTCTATATTTCTATTTCTATAATACTTAGCACTGAGCGATCAATCCGTAGAGAAAAGAGAAGCATTTCAAATGTGGCGGAGGAGCTTCAGCAGCAGCGCCGGCGCAGCCGCAAGCGCGTTGAAGGACAAGAAATGGGACGCGCTGGTCATCGGAGGCGGCCACAACGGCCTCACTGCAGCCGCGTACCTCGCACGCGCCGGCCTCTCCGTCGCAGTCCTCGAACGCCGCCACGTCATCGGCGGAGCAGCCGTGACGGAAGAGCTCATTCCGGGATTCAAGTTCTCCCGGTGTAGCTACCTCCAGAGCCTCCTCCGTCCCGCCGTTATCAAGTAAGTCTAGCTTGAATTGAATTGAAATTTGAATTTGAACCAAACAATGCCTCTGATTTTGTTCGGTTTGGGAATAACAGGGAATTAGAGCTAGCTCGGCATGGAATGAAGTTACTGAAGAGGAGTCCGTCGTCGTTTACGCCTTGTTTGGACGGACGTTATCTTCTTTTAGGGCCGGAAAAGGACCTTAACCATTCAGAGATTGCTAAATTCTCTAAGCTAGACGCTGAAGCTTATCCAAGGTCTCACTATTCAGTACTAGTTATAATCTGGAAATGCGTGTTTGTTAACTTGTGTATTGGTTGTTTCGAATATCTGTATGATTGACTGAGTTGAGTTGCAGATATGAGAATCAGCTAGAGAAGTTCTGTCAGTTTATGGATCCTTTGCTGGATTCAGCTCCTCCAGAATCTTCACAAGGCGCCTCCCCGGCTACTTTTGGTGACCGGTTGAAGGATAAGATGCACAAGTCCATGTTTTGGGCTCAGCTTCTGAGACAGGCTGCTGTCTTAGGCCAGAAAGATATGGTGTAAGAAACTAAGAATTCATATCTCTAGTAATGTGGATGGAAATGTTATGGTTAATAGCAGTGCTAATTTCCCAATTAAGTTTCTAGCATTTGATATGTAACTTCTGTGTTTGTACAGAGACTTTATGGACCTTCTGTTATCCCCGGCTTCGAAAGTTTTGAACAACTGGTTTGAGGTGATTCTATAATTCCTTTTATTCCCTTTGTCATGTTATTTTTTCCAAACATTATAGATTGTAAGTTCTTGATGCATAAAAACTGGACACTAAGTTATATTGCTAGCTCATCTTTGGGTTGGGTTAAAAGCTGTTGGAAACTCTTCTACTTCCTATAAGAAGAGTTTCCTTTAAGGTCCTGACAGTAGTATTTCCCTTTAATCTGATCAATTGATCAGTAATTTCTGACCCTGCCATTTATATTCCTATTGGTAACGGGCGTCATCCTTTTCATTTAGTTGTTGGTCAATGGTGATCAACTCATTTCTCTGTATCTAGGACCACAGAGGGAATAATTACAGTGGTTTTTTTTCCTTTCCTACTAAGTTTTCTTTTCACAGACTGATGTTCTGAAGGCAACCCTTGCAACAGATGCTGTTATAGGAACTACGGTAAGAGTTTTCATGAGTGGCAAGGATGCACTTGTTTCATATTTAAATATTTGGAGATAAATACTGGACATGTTTCATGTTAGGTTTCATAAGAAATTGATAATGCAAAGTACAGCACCCTATTTTTACAATTTTTTACCATTTCTTCCCCTCTATTTTCTGTAGGGAAGTGTCCATACACCAGGGAGTGGATATGTTCTGCTACATCATGTGATGGGAGAAACTGACGGCGAGCGTGGAATTTGGTCGTAAGTACTCTATTGCTTGCTTAGCATATTTCTGCCCACTTTGCTTTTTACAATTAATTCATCCTACTTTAAGATACATTCTTGGATAAATGCTACTTTCTTTTCTTGTCAGTATTGGTCTTCCTGAGACCAGAAATTGTGAAACAGCTATGGTTATCATTATGAACAATTTTGATTCATCCCAGTTTAGGCCTTTTCTTAGTACTGGAAATCCAATTTTATATGTAGGTATGTTGAAGGTGGGATGGGTTCAGTATCCTTGGCTATTGGTAATGCTGCTAGGGAAGCTGGGGCTCATATTGTCACAAGTGCAGAGGTATTTATGCCTAGAAAGGAGCTAGGGTTAGTTCATAAGCTTCAATTCTCAAAAGTTTGTTCAGCTGCTTGTGTTTGTGCATTATACTGTTGTCTAATGCTGCTTGACTTTTCGTAATTTTTTGTTTAGGTTCAGCAAATGTTAATTAATGACTCTGGCAAAGTGGATGGGGTAAGTTTTTCTCAGATTCGTAAATGAACATTTTGATATTCAAATCGAACTGATTGCACATTGTGGACGTGTCTTATTGTAGGTTTTGCTATCTGATGGTTCACGGGTGCACTCTTCAATTGTTTTATCAAATGCAACCCCTTATAAAACATTCAAGGTATAACATGGCCCTGCTTCTGTACAATTTAAAGTTACTAAGACAACTGATGTTGTGTGAAATAAATGAGAGTTTGACAATACTATAAAAGTTTTAGGCTTGCTATTATAAATGGATTTTAATCTCGATTATAGGTTTGCATTATCTGAAACAGGAGTTGGTGCCTGATGATGTTCTTCCGGATGATTTTCTACGTGCAATTAAATACTCAGATTACAGCTCTGTAAGCTTTATTAGTTCTTCTTGATTTCACTATCTTGTGAATTTTCCACGTCAAATCTTTCACTTAATCTACTTTATACAATGAGATATAGTATCTGTAGTGATTTGAGATTTACTATGGTTGTATCTGAGACCTAGTCCTCTGACTAATGGTAGAAGGGAGTGGAACAAAAAACTGTAATAGGTGTTGAAGCATAAAACTTATATGTAATGTAGGCTACTACGAAGATAAATATAGCGGTTGATCAGTTGCCCCAGTTTAAGAGCTGCAAGTTAAATCATACTCATGCAGGTCCGCAGCATATGGGCACCATTCACATTGGTTCCGAGAGGTATGATCTTTTTGTATCTTTACTTTGATTCACATGCTGTATTTTCTCATATGTTTTTTTTTAATCACTCTTCTAAAGTATGGAAGAGATTCACTTGGCCTGTCAAGATGCTGTTAATGGATTACCATCACAAAGACCAGTTATCGAGATGACAATTCCATCTGTACTGGACAAGACTATATCTCCACCTGGTACACATCAGACTACTTGCGTTACCAAATTCATCATATATCGTTTGAAAAAGAATGAAAAATGCTTCATGCATTCCATTATCTTGGAAAGAATTTTAGCTCTCTGATACAGAATCCATCTCCTTGTAGGTAAGCATGTGATCAACTTGTTTATTCAATACACACCGTATAGTCCATCAGATGGACACTGGGGAGATCCTGTTTACAGAGTGAGTTTCTGTCTCTGAGAGAACAAATGAAATCTAAAATTTGAGCTCATCTTGACTTCTAGTTTGGACAATATGGAAATAGAAACTGTATTGCAATTTGTGTTCAACTGTGGCTTCTTATTTTGCACCCCGACAAGTTAACCAACATCAACAACCTTTTCTACTCTACTTCTGATTGATTAGTTTGGTGGTGACACACTTTTATGGCTATATTCCTCTCAGCATCAAACTAATACTTTGAAAATGGCACGGCATCCTTGCAGGAATCATTTGCAAAAAAGTGTTTCACCTTAATTGATGAATATGCCCCTGGGTTCAGTTCATCAGTAATTGGTTATGACATGTTGACTCCACCAGACCTTGAAAGGGAAATAGGTTTGACAGGTACTTCAAATCTTTCCAGATATTCATGGAGTATTTTGTTAAACAAGATTGAACTTGATAACTGGTTGACTCTTCCAGGAGCAGTGTTATCTTCACTATTAAGATTTACCATATAGTAGCTTACAAGGGAACTTGAGTTGCTGATTCTTAGATAATATTCTTGACAGGAGGGAATATCTTCCATGGTGCTATGGGATTGGATTCACTCTTCCTCATGCGACCTGTAAAAGGATGGTAAGACTCAAAACATATGATTTTGCATGAGATTTCGGATTAATATTTTGTAAATCTGCCAATTTCGGCTACTCAAATCACTATTCTGGGATACATGCAGGTCAAATTATAGAACACCACTTCCGGGTCTCTATTTGTGCGGTAGCGGGGCCCACCCAGGGGGCGGTGTGATGGGGGCTCCCGGGCGTAATGCTGCTCGTGTGGCTTTGGAAGATGTAAACAAGCCATTGAAATGATGACACTGTTATCACATATTTACTGTCAGTTGAGTTGTAAGGATCTCACATTCATCATCATTGGACAGGATGCAGTAAGCCCGTAATTTTCAAATAGACATTGCTTAATGCTCATATCTCACTTACAAGTCTGTCTTTGTACTTCTTCCATGTAACAAATTAAATCTTGCGTTGTGAGTTCCCTTTAAAATATGATCAAGTTACTCATACTCACCGAGGTGCTGCCCAGCTTGATCTTCTAGGTAAGTTCACCTTTTTGAGTTATATTAGCCTGATTAATAACGTAGTTTTCAATTTGTCAACTTTAAGAATCCAACCGTTTGTGAAAAGGAAAGGAAAAAAGAAAGAGAATAAATCCAGGTCGTGAAAAGAAAAGGAAAAAAAGAAGAAGAAAGAGAATAAATCCAGCAATATTTTAGGAGTCTGGAAGAAATTATAGGGCAACAACAGACTTGGGGAAAACAGAAGGAAAAAAAACAGAGCATCCATGCTCTACTTGGTTGAATCCTCAGGGGTGGGCTGGTTAAATCAAAAGCTTCAAAGCTACATTATCGATGCTCTTTAAGGGGGTTAAAATGTCTTAATTTGCACGGGATACGCATTTAGCTACATGATCCAAAGGACACTTGAGACAACTTCAGCACTAGTTTTAACCTCCCAGCCATAATTCATAATTGCCTTGCTTTCTCACGTTAACAAGCAAGAATGAGGTACCAAATACAACAACATTGTCATATGAACCCAATTATCATTAGCCCCTGCCTGATTCCAGGGTTAAAACAAATTCAACTAACAAGCATGAAAAACTTGCTGAAGTAATTGAAAATAACAAAAATGCTTAGTTAACTCTCTAGGTTGAAGCCAAGTTGAATGTACAAACAACATATTATAAACAAACAAACAAAATGTTAGAAGAATCAATGTGCATTCTTAAACATTATTAGATGCACATTCACAAACAATAACAAATACAGTTTCTGGACAGAACCTAGGATAAAATATTTCTTCGGAAGTTGATAAGAAACAAGATGAATCTTTCAGCTTCAACCTTCACACAAGTAGTGGTTCTTCCCAAGGCAATTAATATACTGTGCACAGAATATAACAAGACAAACGATTCGTTAACCAAATAAACTTGATCAATAGAAGAATATAATACTATATCTGTGCATGAGAGTAAGTCTTATAGATTGAATGGTGCAAGTTTATGAGATCCAATGCAAGGACTAAAGCACTGACCTTCTAGCTAGCAACAGAACTAGGACTTGCTTTCATTAAACCTCCCAAATAACGTTCTGACTAAATCATCTACTTCTGGAAGGTGTCGTACCTTTGAATGATCCACACCTCCTTCTTGTATGGACTCTAGAAGTTGCACTGAAACAGATCCCAACTGCAAGGTTTCAAGATTAGAAAGGTATTCAATACCCCACGGCAAAGTCTTTACTTCCAGACAGCTATCCAGCATCAAGAACTGCAGCTTTGGCATCACCCCTCTCTCTATAGTTATGTTATTCAGTAAAGGGAAATTGCAAAGCTGCAAATGCACAAGATTTCTGAAGCCTGCACTGAAACTCAGGTTTTCCCCAGTGTATGCATTATAAAGAGTAAGGCTTCGTAGGCTGGCCAGTGCTTCAATGTGAGGTAATAAATCTTCCTCGAGTCTAGACCAATGCAGATTCAAAGATGTGAGGCTGTGAAGTGAAAAAAACCAACGTGGTACCATTTCCAACTTTCCAGCCAACGCAAGTTTGTGAAGGTGAGCAGGAGGTGCAGTTAGCGCATCGAGTCGAAGACATTCCTCTTCATCAGGTACCATTAAAAACAAGTCCTGGAGGAGCTCCATCTTTTGAATTGAAGCACATAGGTCTATCTCGTCTCTTTCTTTTACATTTGTGATGCCAAGCTTAGTAAGTTGGGTCATGTTCCCGACAAGTCTAATAACATTTCCTTCTGATTCAACACATGCCAAAACTTGCAAGTTCTTCAATTTACAAATACCAGATGGACCTTTTGTCCCTTCAATATATCTGAAGCCCTTATGTACTCCAGTGTAACGGTACATAATCAGATGGCGTAGGTTAAGCAGCTTGGTAATTCCCCTTGGAAGTGCCTTTATATTGGAATCCCTTATGTCCAAGGTCTGGAGATTGTGGAGCCGTCCTATGGATTTGGGAAGCTCTTTAATGGGAGTTTTCCTCAAATTTAAATATCTTAAGTTGAATAAGTACACAACTTCATCTGGCAATTTAGTAACCGGGGACCGTTCCAAATCTAGAATCCTCAACAACTTCAATCCTGAAGGCAATATCTCAGAAACAGACGATGAGATTCTATTAGTGACAAAGACAAGAAAAGAACGAAGATGTGACATATCTGTGAGTGGCTTAATTTCCCCATCGGTTGTTTGAATTGACAAACGACGGGCTCCCATTTCTTTCATTACTTCTTTGCCATCGTACACAGTGGCAAAGTTCTCCGATGCTGATTCTGATAAAGCAAGCTCCCGCATAAGATCATGCATCTTGCATGCCCTTGGCCTTCCGGTTTCATTTCTTCTTACAGCTTGTAGCATGCTACGAGAAACGAGTTCCATAATATAGAGTTCTGCAACTGCTTCTGGTGTAACCCCTTTAACGTGTTCAATAAATCCTTCAGCTATCCACAGTCTAATGAGTCTATTTTTCCCCATCAAGTAATCCTCTGGGAATAAGGAACAATATAGGAAACAACGTTTTAATCGATATGACAAACCGTTGAAACTAAGCAACAAGATGATCTTTATAGATTCTAACAACGGATTGTTACTTAGATGCCAATTTAAGCTGTTGAGGACTGTACTCCACTCTACAGAAGACTTTTTTGAGGACATGAGGCCACGTAAAGCCACAATTGCCAGAGGTAAGCCGTTACACTTCTCCACAAGTTCCCAAGCTAAGGGTTCAAGCTCTGGTGGGCATATATTGTCATAAGTTGGGAATGCTTTCTTGCTGAAGAGCTCCTTGGCCTCATCGCGTTGCAAGAGTTGAATAGGGTAAACATGACTTTCAACTCCAAAAGAATAGGATGCTATGTCTTCTCTTCGAGTTGTAAGAATGATTCGACTTCCAATCAGTTCATCTGGAAATGATAATCTTATATTTTCCCAAAGAGTGATATCCCACACGTCATCCAATACAACTAGATATCTTTTGGACACCAAAAAGTTTGTCAACATGTCCAGCAATTCCCTGTAGCTCATTGCATGCAAATTCCCAGGGACTTCCTGTTTTATTGATTGGTGGAATTCCTTTATCAAGCTTCTAAATAAGTCTTCAAGCACATAAGTTTGGGAAACAGTTATCCATGCAAAACAATTAAAATGTCTCTTTACTGTCTCCTGAGTGAAGGTGTTGGCAACGAGAGTTGTCTTCCCTGATCCTCCCATGCCGACCACAGAGACAATAGTTTGTTTTTTCTCTCCATTGATCAACCATCCCATTAACATTTGCTTCTTCCCTTCAATTCCCACGAGTTCATCTTCCTTCTCAAAAAGCGAGGACTCGGCTTTGGTTTTTACCCTCTTGTGAACATCATCAGAAGATGTTCCTTCTTGACCAATTAGACCATACCTCTGTTTTCTCTCTGGAATGGCTTTGATTGCTGCAATAATTTTCTGTAACTTGTTAGCAATTCGACGCTTATACCAGAGGTTTTTTGGGACATGAATGGTTTTCTGGAGAAACCTTGCAAATCGACCGCCACTTTCTTTCTCATACATGCGATACATGAATTCATCAATGATATCTTCAACATCGCAGGCCAAGTTTCTCACGTTTGCAATCCACGTTTTCTCTCCTTGTGTACTTGCTTTCTTCCGCTCTGTATCCTCTAGGAAAGACTTCATGCTCTCAAGCTCCAGCTTAATCTCATCAACTTCATCACGAACACCGGCTATGGAGGATGCTTCGCTCTCTAGAATGCTCACAATTTTGCCAATCAAGAGGTCTGTTGGAGCTGAGGCCATATATGGCTAGGGGACCTTTGTAGTTTAATGGATGTCTCTAGAACTGAACAATATAGATGCAAAACCAATTTCAGTGAATAATTTCAGCGATAGCAAAAATGATTTTGATTGGTTTTCCTTTCACAGATTAAAGCAATGATAGTGAAAAATGAAGAATAACACATATATGTTGGAAAACTAATTATCTAACTGAAATATGCTTTAGCAATAGTAGTAAGAAACATACCAAGATTAAGCAGAATATGAAGAGTACCCAGTGATCACTCCAATGCCATGAAAGAGGGGATCATCTCCCAACCCATTAAAGGTAATTCATTCTGCTGAATGAAAATGTTGAGGAAAGAAAATGGAAAATGCAAGTGAGATACCCTTCTGCTCCTCTACGTGCAAAGTCGTACCAAGGAAATTGCAAGGAAACTCGTATGGTATTTTTATATCATAACTCGTATAGTATTTTTATACCAAAAGACCAAAGACCTGTTCTAACTTCTGACTCTGGAATTTTTTTGAAGAAACAGGAAATATAAGAGTCTGTTCCGGAGCTAGGGTTTTCCTCTGCCTCCACCGTCTCTCACAACCCTCGATCTCTTTCACCATGGTCGATCAACCTATACTATAGGTGATTTTGATGAAATGAAAAATATCATCATGCTTTTGTTTTTAATGACAATAAAATATCATCATGCTTTTGTTTTTAATGACAATATATCATCATGCTTAGGTTTCAACATATCAATTGTCGTCCATAAACCCATCTAAAAAAATATTGGACTGAAACATTTTGAGTGTAAATTGCAGGTTATTGCTAATTATACCTAGTACTTATCTTCAAATTGCAGGTTGCTTGAATTTATTTATTATCAATCTTCATTTGCAGTTTTTTCATTTTAAGTCAGAAAGAGGAAGAAAATAGGAATTACAAGTTATACAAAAACGTGAGGTGTGCATTTAGAGAAATGAGATGGGTAGATACAATCTCTCATTCCATATTCAACAATTCTATGAAAGAGGAAGTACCATCAAAAGATACTGTAAATGCATCCCCAAAAATAGGGGTATTCATCTAACACACAGGTGAGCGGTCAATTTCTCTTCTTGAAGTTTGGCACTAAAGATCCCATCAGAGAAAATTCTCTGAAGACACTTTGATGTGAGCTCAAGAGACTTGCATTGTAACACATTACTCAAACTGTATACTATCGACTCCTCCAGCTAGAAACAGATTTTGGAACCAATGAAATAGCGTTTGAAGCTGTTTCTAACCTGCATCAAAAGTAAACAGCATCTATTAATCATTCCAATCCAAACAAGAACAGGTATACAAACCGCCTTCAAAGAGAATATTCAGACAGAAGGAGGGAGAGGGACAGAAAAGGCACTTTGAGATTTCTTCAACAGCCTTCAGAACTTCGGTGGAACTCGTTTCCAGCACTTGACCTCCAAAAATTATCTCATCCAGTACAGTATGCAACTGAAAAGAAGAAAAAACTAAGTGAGGTATAATGCATAGGTTTCTGAACCCATCAAGTAACTTTGAAACACAAGGCACAACATGAACATTTTCTCCGAAAACATCTCTTAAAATAATAATGATTTTACATCTCCACCCTTGTGTACGACAGTTCAGCCACACAGCAACACCAAATTCTTTAAATCAAGTTCCTGATGAATTTTGCCTCTTTTCTACTTTCAATAGAATCCCATAATTCTTAGGTATTACAAAGTTACAAACACATGCAAGATGCAACACATCACAACATTAGTCACAGCCAAATAAGAGGAGTAAACAACCTTGCTGTAATTGAGCACCACATCAAGCTCGCATACGTTCTTGAAGCATTTGTCCAATGTTTCCACAAAAACTGAAGGAATGAGAATTAAAGCAATCAAATTATCCAATCAAAGCAACATTTAATATAACGAAGCATGAGAACTAACAGTTCAACAGCAATCACATCAGCAAATCACTTTAGTAATTGTATGTCCAATTATTAATAAAACAGTCTCTAAAACTAATCCAAATTCCAGTGACAGGAGTTTCCCAGTTTCTTCTAATTTGATATGAATTGCAATCAGTCAATCAGTGAACTCTATGCCAGCTATCCACTAATCTAGTAAATGCTACATACCTTGTATCAAGTCGAGCATGGCAAGCTCGTTTTCAGAACTATCGAAAACAAAGACAAAGTACAAAGTTGCAAAATGCTTGTACACAAGCCGAGTGTCCTGCACCAGAAAGAAACTGATTCATACACAGCACCCAATGCAAGCAAGCAAAGCTGATAGAACGCGATTAATTGCTTCAATTCAGATCACACAGAAACATAACAAATGAAAGAAACTGAAGGAAAAAAATTAGTTAAAATACCGGACCAAAAATAGACTCCGCATCCAGGAAATTGCTCACATTCTCAGCTCTACTGCTCAAAACTGCAGCAAAACAAAAATCCAAATTCAAAACCTAATTTATAGTAGAGAACCAGATTGATTATACAGAAGAAACAAAAAAAAAATGCTAATTACGAGAGAGAAAGAACCTCCATAGACGCTGCGTATTAGCTCCTGTTGCTTCTCCACAGGCTGACCTCAAAAAACTGGAAATATCAGCCAATTTTTCTACAGAAAAATCTTAATAAACCAAAAAAAAAATGCAGAAAATAACAGGAAAAAACGAAAACAGAAGGACCTGAAATTCGTAGAACTTAGCAAGGCGAGGCTTGCCCTGAGTATTTATCACCATCACCGCTCGTATCATCTTCTCCACCACTTCTGAATTTCCGATCAATATTCAGATGAAGATCCACACTTGTAAATATATAGTCTGGTAAAATCTGTAAATTCGACTTTAAGTAGGGGGTGTATTCGTAATTTCAAATATGGAGCATCCATGACCCAACTTGGCTGTATGTGGGCCCAAACCAGCGGAATTCATCCAATTAAAAAAGCGATATAAATATTTAAGTTTTGCGCCAAACAAGCCCTACTTAATTTGGAAGCACGAACCGAATCTGAATGGCCGCTCTAGAAGAAGACCAAGACGACGTCGTTATAAACCCCGCCACAATGCTCCTCCGCGACGACGACTCCGACTCCGACGAGGTCAAGATGGTGGAGAGCGAACAGCTCCGGCAGCATTCTCTGCCTTCGATCGACTCCACAATCGTCACCAGGCAGCTCCCCTCGCAGGGTCTCTCCTTTCAGCTCTGGCCGGCGGCCACCACGCTCCTCACTCTCCTGGACGACCACCGCCGTGATCCCACCACGAGCCCCCTTGGCCCCACGCTCTCGGCCTTGGAATCCGGCCGGAGACTCAAGATCCTCGAACTAGGTTCTGGAACCGGCCTCGTCGGAATAGCCGCCGCCGCCACGCTCGGCGCGTGCGTCACTGTGACGGACCTCCCTCACGTCGTCGACAACCTTAAGTTCAATGCGGAACTAAACGCCGCCGCTTTGGGAGGGAGCGGCGGGAGTGTGAGAGTGGCGGCGCTGAGGTGGGGAGAGGGGGAGGACGCGGAGGCGATAGGGCGGGAGTTTGATATTGTATTGGCGTCGGATGTAGTGTATCACGACCACCTCTACGAGCCGCTGCTCAAAACGCTGTCGTTTCTGCTGTTGGGGGAGGGCGGCGTGGTGTTTGTGATGGCCCACTTGAGGAGGTGGAAGAAGGAGTCGGCCTTCTTCAAGAGGGCCAGGAAGCTTTTTGAGGTTGAGGTCTTGCACGTGGATCGTCCGTGCCAGGGATCGCGGGTCGGAGTTACTGTTTACCGTTTTACCGGGAAGCCAAGTAAGAAATTGTTGAATGGTGTCTCTGTCAATGGCATTCTCTAACAATCAATATCAAATTAATGCTTGGATTTTTGTTCTAGGTGTTGGGGAGCGATCAATTTTCCATCTTTATAAACAAACCAAATCAAAACGATTCTTTGTTTTCAAATATTATACGACATAAATAACCAAACAATCAAAACTCACAACTCTCACACAATGTACAATTCGCCTTGTCGGTGGCGCACCAGAAAATTACTGTCAAATTGAGCATGGTTGGAGTGCCTGCAGCCCTGCAGAGTCTAGCCCTTCCCCGCCTTTACAGCTGACAGCCGACCAACGAGGTTTATGCTCATATTCCAGTATTTGCTAGCCAATCGCAGTGGAAACAATCCTTTACCCAAATTGAATACTTCATCGCTTCCTCAGTGGAGATCTTTCATATTTTAGGAGTCTCTAAAGCAACAAAATTGCACAATTGTCGTCCTGTCTGGGATACACAGCAAAAACCACTCATCCCTATATTCTTCCAGCAACGGAAGCACCATGCTCTCACTGGTGATCTTTGGCACCATTTAATACTTGGTCTTCATCGCTTCCTTAAGGGCGATCCTCTGCCCACTGCTTTCATACTTTGGGAGTCTCTGAAGCAAACAAAATGCACTATTGTACTCCCATTCGGATACACAGCAAAAACACTTGTCCCTATTTTCTTTCTGCAGAGGGAGCACATGCTGTCACTCGTGATCTTTACCACCCCTTTCCTTTTTTCGTAGAGTTCTTCTTTAACCTGTTTTTACAAATTGATTTATTTAGAAGAAGTGTATGTAGCTGTCTAGGTTCAATTTAGTTGAAACAAATAGCCTGCTTCTCATATGCTATAAGTGGTTTTCTTGATCCTAGCCAACTAAAGAGTACAAGCAAGATATATGCATACCTGCAGGTTATCGCTTTGTCTTAGACTTTTTATCACTGATAGGTTCCTGTAAGCTTCACTGGATTTTCTCAAAAGAGGTCCCATAAACGGAAGCATGTTCTGCAGATAAATGACAATAATACATGACATCAGCACAATATCATACATTCAACAATCAAATAATAATATTCAAGGACAAACTTGAAAGATTCTTTTCCACTTTCGTAAGCATATTATGTTGTGGTAGATAAAGTCATAACTGCAAGTGATTCTTTTCTGCTCTCTTTATGATTTCATTTACCACAACATGAAGATAACTCTTTATGATTTTATCTATGAGGGCATAAAAGGAGAGTGACACTCATGATCAGCTTTAGTTATGCGATAGTGCAATACATATATGATCAGTACCTGTAGTTTAGTCTCCCTTGGCAAAAGTTTGAGAGCTTGAGCTCCATTTATTCTGTCCCACCTTCTGCTCAACAAATCAAGAACCTCATCAAGCATGATTGCTGACCCTCCTTCCTCACCAGACTCGTCAGCATCTGCATCTGCATCTGCATCTCCATCACTCCTGCTACTGTCAGTGCCACTTTGACCGACTCTTATGTCATCTGCCACCTCTATTGCAGCAATTTTCTTAGCTCCACGACCTCCTTTACTTTTAACTGTATTTGCAGAACCAGCCTTTGGTGTTCCTATGTTCTGCGGTGATACCAAATTCGTAATCCGCTTCTCAAAGTTCTTGGTTGTTCTCTTCGGATTAAGATAAATTTGCAATAGAGTAAGGTATATATTGCCAGAAGATCTTGAAGACGGTTGATGCGCCAACGAATCATACACCCGATCACAATAGGACAGTGCCATCTCAGGAAGATGAAGCTACAAAGATCAAGAACTTCATCTATTCACCCGGAATTATAAGAAAAATAATAGATGATAAAGACACGCAAGAACTAAAAAGGGCATGAGTTATTGGATGGTGAACATAAAGAACATACCTTGTGAACATATAGGGATAAGGCAAGCTCATGTTGGTTCATTTTGCCCAGCAAAATTGCATGCTCTTCATATAAAGCATCAGACGGAAGACGTTTCAGCAAAGCCTCTGGACTATAACCTGATATACTCTCTAAAGCAGACAATAATTTCTTTCTCGTCGTGGAGTAAGTTTGCTCCTCCCATTTCTGCTGAGCACTTAAATCTGCATACCAGTCAAGGACTTCTGATAGATAGATATTTACCTGCCCATCACTAAATCAATGAGAATGCAGTTTTAATTGGTAAAAACAGGCACATAACTGCCAACATCTATGTTTATAGATAGTATTGCAGGGTAGCTTAAACTGGTGGCACAAAAAGCTTTTTGGCAACTCCAAATTGCTCTTAAAGTCCAACTAATGAAGGCATCTTTACCATTTCATTTTGCAGATTCCCGGATATCCCATTTTCATCCATAGCAAGCATAAGTTCCAAGTATCTGGCCTGCATGTTTGGAGCATGCTGTTTCAAATAAGAGTTTACCAAATCAGCTGGAATATTTCCATTCAAAAAGAGCTCAATTGTCTGTGTTGGGCAACTTTCAAGGACAAGCATTGAATACTCCAAGACGAGCATGGGATCAGTGCCACAAAGAGGCTGCATAAGAAAATCAATGAAAGATGTAATCAAGATACTCCCCATCTTGTTCCAAACTCCAATGTAAAAGACTAACACAGGACCACTACTATATCTGAATTCCCCATAATACAACTAGCATATTTGATTACAGAAAAGATCAAATAAACAAACAAATAACGTACCTTGAGATATTCAACAATTGACTCCGGCTTTATCTTTTGGATCACCTCAGGTTGCACTTGATTAGATTTGGACTCTTCTACTAACTGATGCAAAAGTTTTAGAGCTTCATGGTGCATTGAATTGCACTTGTAAAGTTCTAACAAAGCAGCATGATGATTACTTTTTAGGAGAATCTCCTCGCATATTTTTACATCACAGTAATTAAGACCTTTCAGTAATTCCACGGCCGCTGAAGACTGTCCAGTAAGAAGTAGAGCTTGAAGTAGGGCTGTATCCAGTATAGCTGCCATCTCCCTAGCACGGGAGGTAACTGGAATGCTGCCACGCCCCTTAGGTACCAAATATAATGTCAGTTATTTGTTGTTACACAACTTAAGACCGGGAACAGTTTCAAATTAGCGGTAGACAAAGGAGTGAAGGACTATTCAATTTGCGCTAGATTCAGCACACACACAACACACAAGGTCACTAGACTTAATTGAAGAAAATTAACTTCTGGAATTTGAGTTATTTATGGTAAAGTGTACAGGTCTGTAGAACTCTTCCATCTGTTACTATAACAACTCTGATTTTAAGTAAAGTAAACATATCTATGCCTTTTCTTTTAATTAAGATTCATAAGAATCAGTTTCAGAAGTAGAACTCTTCCATCATATTTAAGTTTGAACAGAAGAAGAAAAAACAGCAAAGAAAATCTAGCATATTAAATTTGGTTACAAAATGCTAATCAAACATTGCATATGTACTTTGTCAATCAACACCATATGTCATACTGAAATATGGAAAGCAGATATTAGAGAAAGACAACTTATTTACCTTGTTTGTCTTCTTATACCTATTAGACTCATGGGATGCGAATTTGTCTCCAACAGCATCCAAAACAACCTCTTCTGTCCCCTCAGCAGTAGCTTTTTCAATTATGCTGAATCTCTTTTTCTGCAAGAACTTAATGAGAGCCATGAGAGTGTTATGGCTCATTTTTTTGGACTCAAGTGCTGCACTCTCCTCTGATTCCAGCACATGTGACAGTGCAGAGGGTTCCATATCATCTGACATACCAGATGAACCTCTTGAGAGATATGATGAGTCCCCAGATATATCCATCAGTTTGTCTGGATCGGATATCATGGTTGTCTTAGGAAGAACAATAGAAGGATACATAGAAAGTACATAGGTTATATCTACTTGAGATGCCACGAAATGCTCCATGGCATCCTCATAGTCCCCAGTTTCAAAACGATGGTGAGCACATCTGTAACATAATAACAGAAACTCCTTTAATATATAATAAAAAGGCATAGAATGAGCATGATTAACAATGCAGCCAGTCAATCACCTTATATGGATTGAAGCCTCCTTTGCAGCTCTAAGGCTTGCTTCTTCAGGCGGAAGCAGCTTACATAATGACAAAGCTTCCTCAAACTCGCCAGATGCTGTTAATTGTACAATCTACAAGGAAAATATACAAGTCTTACACACGAACCAAAAGAGATTATGCATCCACAAGCTGTAGTCAGCTACCGTTAGCAAGAGCATTAGGAATACCTGGGCACCAAGAGGGACAGGGAAGAGACCATAAACAGCATAGTCTAATGCAACAATAGCAGCGTTGTTGCTTTGGAGAAGACGACGAGCATTTCGAAGAACAACCGTTTGTATCAATGGATATGGCGCTCGTAGGGACCGAACCTGCAAAACACAATTGCCATCATCACCTAGCATCTGACAAAAGAAAACAAAGAAGAGCAAACAAAGCTTAAAATACGAGTCATAGCAAACTACCTCAACATATCTCGATAACAGAGCTATTCCGTAGGCCTTCTGAATAACAACAACCGTAGGCGCCTCTGACCAACAAACCCTGCCTTCATGAGCAAGTTTCCCATTTTGGTCCACAAAAACCCCAATGTTATCCTAAAGCACACGAAATTTGAATCAGCAATTGTTTCACTTTGACATACAAATCAAATGGGAAACACAAACTAAAAGCAATACCTTGCCGAGAAGAAGCTCCCCGGAAGGAAGAGGAACCACCAGCGGCGGAGCCAGCCTCCCCGAAGGAAACACATCAGTCAATGCACCAGTTGTAGAATTGAGTATCATATAATCTCTCCTAATCCCTATACATATATTGTCTCCACACCATGACATAGACTTCACCACATCCGGAACTCCGAATTCCTTCACCTCCACGAAACCTCTTCCACCTAAAACAAATCATTCCAAGTTACTTCCAACCTTAGTAAAATTTGGTAAAATTTGAAGAAGAAATGACGTGATTACCGTCGTGTCGGAAAATACAGACTTTCTTCTGCCTGGCGAAGCACAGGAATCCGCGGCGGTCGTCCCAGGAGTACACATTGGCGCCCTTGGCCTTGGTGATCACGGCGATGGTGCCCAAATTCGGGAGGCCGTGAAACGATATCGTTTCGGAGAGGGACAAAAGGAGCTCTCTGGATTCCAAGACCTCCATAGAGAGCAGCGGCTTCTTAGAGAACCCGGCGATGTTTCTCTCGAGGGAGTAGGGTTCCTTTTGGAGGGATTGAGTGTGATAGTCGGAGGGTGGGGAGCGGGAGCCGGAGGAATCTGGAGCGTAGATTCGGAGGGATCCATCGGAGCAGCCGAGGAGGAGCTTAGGGCCGTAGGATTCGATGGCTTCGATCTTGGTGGGGCAGTCGGAGATGAGCTCGACAGAATCATAGGCACTGTGAACCATGGTGGTGCCGTGGTTCGGTTTGGAACCTTCTCTATTCGTCGCAGTGTCGGAGCGAGCTGGAATGGTTATAGAGGTGGTCCGTCAAACGACGTCGTGACGCACTTTTTCTTTTTGTTCAGTTTTTTTAATCAGAATAATAATTTTTTTACATAATTTAATCAGCATGATACTTGATTAAACTACCTGGTGTAATAAGGTTGGTTAAACGGCCTAACATAGAGTTCCATGTGTAGCGTTTGAGTTTCAACTCTCACCAGTTTGTGGCCCCTAGCTTTGAAGGGTCTTCGAATTCATGTGCCTGCAGCAGTCAAGCTTTGCTGAGATACCCTCATGGACCTCAGTCCGAACCAACTCGTTAACGTAAGTGAGGAAGCTTGCTATCTCACCCCCAATCAAAAAACAAAAGAATAACACTTGATTACAAATACTAATAATATTCAAGCAAATAATGTTAAATGGAAGAAAAATTTCATGAGGCTAGCTAGTTTGCAAGGTTGTTGTAAAGTATCTTCAAGTCTTAAAAAAATCTTGCAAATATTATATTTTTTATTTTGGTTAAGTTAAAATAAAAATCGGGATTTTGCTTGGGTTTGGTGAATGGAGCAAAATTAAGGAAAAATTTCTTACTATCACAAACAGTTTTCTTAAGAGTGACATATTTGAAATACTTAAGGTCAATTTACATGGATGTTCAATAATTTTTAGAGTATCAATAAAACTCAATTTACGAGCACAAAAAGTAATTTCTCTTACTCTAACATGTTGAATCAAAAATAAGTTTGAGAGTTATTGGAACACTTTTTTCAAATGAATAAATATTCCAAAATGAGTTATAGGAACCCTAGACAATTGTTCAAACAACATCCTTTTATATATAGCTTTCGATAAATGTAAAAGAATTTACCTAAATTGAAAAAAAAACAAACAATGGTCCCGGCGGGGCTCGAACCCGCGACCTTCGGCTCATAAGACCAACGCTCTAACCAACTGAGCTACGGGACCATGCTGTTAGAATTTGGTGAAATTATATATATTTGGAATTCGTCTTTTCATGCTAATCTGAATATTCCGTAACCAGTTGTCAGTTCTGACTCTCTTGAGTCACAGACTCACAATGACAGACATGATCCGATGGGCGCAAATACATTGCTTTTGTCTTCCCAACTCGTGTCTTTCTCTTACTGGTTTTCATAAAAAGTAGATTACTACAAACCCACAACAATCCCACTCTGTGATCCTGCCTCTGTTCCGTGACTAACTTGGTTTCAAGAGAGAACGAAGAAGATGACGCTGGGTCTGATCAATGCAAACCCGGTGGTGCACGCTAAGAAGGAAAGGGTTGCCCGCACCGAAGATCTTCACTCCGACGTCGACGCCGCTGTTGATCCTCTCGAAATCTATGATATCCTTTTATCTCGATCATTTTCTCTTTTAAATTCCGGTCAATTTTGTGTCTCTGATATATATATATATATGCAGTTAATTCAAGTCAAAAATTTGCAATCTTTAACTGGGGATGGTAAATTTCGTGAGGGATATAAGAGATCCGGAGCATCCGTACTCGTTAGAGCAGCTCAGCGTGCTTTCCGAGGAGTCCATCACCGTCGACGACAAGCTCGGCCGGATTCTGTCTGTGTTTTTTATGTCATAAGTTTTTTATCATTTTGGTTTCTGGGTTTATCAAATGAAGACTAAAGTTTTTATTTTTTTATTTTTTTTTGGGGTTAAGGATTACGTTCACGCCAACCATTCAGCATTGCAGTATGGCAACAGTGATAGGACTATGCCTGAGAGTTAAACTCAAGCAATGTTTCCCTCCTCATTACAAGGTCCGTTTGCTCTGTTAAGAGTGTTCTAGATTGGAATGTAATGTACTTGCTTTTCAAGCAATTAGTTTACCATGTTCTGTATTTCAATGCATGACCATAGTTGTTACTGTTCCACAATTTCTCATGATGCTAGATTGGGGCACCTTTTACTTGTCTAGAACTCAATTGATTCTGTACTTCTCTTGGATAGCTGTTGATCCATTACCATAAGTTGGTTCATGCATAACCACAGTGGTGATACGATAGCTATTACACATGATAGCAATTAGCAACGTTGGTACTGTGAGCTATCTAGATTACTTAATCTTCGAGTTAATTCTAAACTGCCCTTGCTTTCCCTCCTTTGAGAGTGGTAGAATTTATTTATCCAGGGACTTTATCTAAGCCGCATTTAGCATTTCTCAACTCTCTCTCCATCACACTACCACTCTCCCAAGTGTCCCTCGACACCTCAACAAATTTTGACCGAGTGAAGCCCTTGTTTAGATATCTTTCCATATGAGAAAGAAGTTTTAAATGCTCGTGAGAAATCTTGTGATCACAGACTTGTTATTCCAGTAACGTTTTCTAATTTTGATATATTGCTGATGTCATTCTTATTATAATCCTTTAGCAGTGCTTGACCATATAATTGGTGGTGAATTGTGACAGGTTGACATTAAGGTATCTCCAGGATCTCATGCAGATGAAGAATCAGGTAAAGAATCTCCGTTCTCTTTTATAGCATCAGGTTATGATTAAGGAACTCCATGACAAAATCTTCTGCTGCAAAGATTTGGGCTGTTATAAACTTATGGTTCTTATGAAGAAGCTAGGGTCCCTGCCTGGTTACTTATGTGCACTCATGTAAAGCTGAGAATATGACATGATCCCATTGTCATGTAAGGATCATTGTCTTTGGGCAAGCAAAGATGATACTGGGCAGAAATCGATAGATAAAATATGTGATCAGACCAGCTATTTGTCCTTGAGATGTATTATTTCAGAGACGCAGTCTATCAATGACATATCTTGAGTTTCCTTAATAATTTGTCAACCAACAAGAAAGCATCAACCTTATTTTGAGAATTCCTGGTGGAGCACGGATAAATTATCCTTATTATGCGTTCAGCTGTTCATTGTCAAAAATATTGTTGAGATTTTCAAATTTGTTTGTTTGATTTTTGTAGTTAATAAGCAGTTGAATGATAAAGAAAGAGTTGCTGCTGCCCTGGAGAATCCTAACCTTCGCCAACTTGTGGATGAGTGCCTCTATTCCAGTGAACTGTGACCAAGGCTCGAGACCCACTGTACAGAAGAGACTTTAGTAATCATATGCAATAAGAAATTGCTCTGTTGTATAATCACTCTGCTTTTTTGCCTCTATCAAGGTGGTGTGACTAGGTGATCTGGAGAACTCTCTTGTAAAATAGAAAAGCATAGGTTGCAACATGTATCAACTCTATTCAAATGGTATGCACCATTGACTCAGAAATTTTCATTTCTACATCAGAAGTATTCTTACAGCCCCTTATATTTTCATTGCTCCTGGATGATGAAAATTTTAATGTGCCATACGTTTGCAGTTTGATTGCTCGGCTACCTGTGATCTGGAAGTTCTTTCTCATCTCGAAAGTAATTTAAGAAATCTTTGATTGGAATACCATCCTCGTTCAGGAAAGCTTGATAAAAAGGCAAAGAACAGAGTAATTCACCAGTAGTATCAAATTTGTTGATTCATATGCAAGTTCGATTATAACAAACTTCCCCTATAAAATAAAGAAATTAGATGGGGACGGAATGGTCAGCCCTCACCATTCAGACCAACTATTTCATGCTGACTTGTTAGTAACTGGCATTCAAAGTATAACCCTGGTACATATACATCCCTGGGTCTTGTTCCCAGGTATGGATTTCATGCCTGTAATATAGCTCATCTAACAGCCAGCAGCGTTTTTACGACTCCAAGCCTTTTGTTACTGCCCTAATGCACTGTGCTTAATCTCTGAAATATTGAGGAAATTGGCAACAAAGTTCTCATGGAGCAAGAAGAAATAAAAGATTCATTCAAAGATAGAATGCCATTACAACGTATGTTCAATGTGAGAACATCAGAAAAACAACATAAAGAGGATGGTCTCTCTCCCTCATAGTTAGCAGCAGTTAAGCACAGTACTTGAAATACTTATTCATCCTTAACCAAGGAACTAAAGCACTTCCTGGTTCCCGTTTAACTAAGACTTGTACAAATAGACTCAGCTTCTGCTCATTGTATAATTCTTTAGATTACTACTATAATGGGCATTAGGCAGGGTTATTCAGGCGGTTGCAATAGGCTCTGGTGCCACCTCTGCTCCCATATGTCCATTTGCTATATTGCATGGCTTCTCATCAAGTCCCCATAACTTGGCAGTTTTCACATCATCCTGGGCCATCATACGTGAAAACTCCTCGTGATCGTACTTTAGGGTGGTCTGTCCCCCAAACTCGACTGGAAGATTGTCAACATCAAAGAAAGTTTTCATGAGCTCCACACTTTCCTTACCTTTGGGGTAAACAAACTTCACCTTCTGAAATGTCTTGGCATCCAGGAAGTACTTGACAGCCTACACAAATGAAGATAGCAGGAACTTCATCAAATGTTAAGCTCAAATTTTAGGGCTCAAACTTCAGTTGAAGTTATGTGCGTCTGTATTGGCCTGCATGTCTTTGTAATAACAGATTAAAAAATTGCCAACAGATCAGTACGTGTGAGTAGTTCAAACCTTCCAGAATGCCTGAAAAATCCTAGGTGGGTTGTAAAGAAATGCAACTGCAAGCCTCTCAGGGTAATGGTTCTGTAGAATGTTGATACATTCACGAGCTGTCTTGACAGAAACATTGGTGTTCAGTGAGAAGCCAGTGAAGTCAATCAACCATGACATTTGTTCTTGACCTTCACGAAGGTTGAGGATACCATTTTCTATAAGATAGACTAAATGGCGAACATTGCCTTCCGGTGAATTTGTGTTCTGAAAAAGTGATCAAGAACAATTAAATATGTTTACTACAGCCATACTACCAATGTACCAAATTTTTTTGGTGATTGGGGGTGGAAAGCCAACTACAAACCTGCATGGCTGGCCTCATTATAAGTACAGTCCTCCCAAGTCGATCATGAAAATTTGCTCTCGACACTTTGCCAGTCTCACCTTCATGTGCTACTTCATGCTGAACAATGAAATGTTTCCATGGTAAGTACAAGCCTTAAATTAAACTATTAAACACTTAAATTATGCTTAACAGGTAATAGCTTATGGGTAATGCACAAGAGTAAGCTGCAAATTATGTAAAGGAATTAACTGATCACAATGTGGTTAGAGAATTATCACTGGACTCCAAGCAAAACACTATTTGCCATATATTGGATGCAAACTAAATGAAACCAAAACATGCACACCCCAACATTGCTTTTTTGGCTGAGACAGAGGAAATGATCAACCCTTCAACAGGAACAAATCAAAGGGTACTAGAGTTCCAATATATATTTCTAGTGTGTGCATGTCATCAAAGTTTAGCTGAATTACCCAACGGATTTCTTCAGGCTTATAACTTGCCCTCCACCTGAGTGTCTCCTCTATCATTTTCTTCGCCTTCTCAAGATTCCAGTTCCTTGCTTCCAGATATCTCCCAAGGCATGCATCCGTGCAGTACTTCAAACTACGCCCAGATAACGGGCCGAGTGCAGCCCTGAGTTCTTTGATCTGATTGTAAATTTGCCTCATCAATGTCAGTTTTCACTATTCAATCAAGCTTTTCTTTGGAAAAAAAAAAAAAGATTGGAAGGTAAAGGTTGATTTTTCTTCCTCACTTCACTTGACTATTATCAACATGTGCATAACAGAGGCAGATTGATTTACCAGACAAGTAAAAGTAAATTATTTACCTTTGCTTCTTTCTGTGCCTCTTTTTGTGCAGAATCATCCTCCACAGGGTTCTGAGTTTTTCTCCTCAGAAGATACATGTTGCCAACAAATCGATTTCACCTCAACCTATAACACTGATCAAAGGCAAAACCTTTTTCAATCACAACAACTGAATCTGCAAACAAAGTAAATAACTATTTCAAAAAACAGCAAACCACAGTTTAAAAGTATTCAAGCAGAGATAGGTTGAGGTGGTCAACTCACCCTTCGGAAAAATCACACCCCACAAATTTCTAACACATCAAACAATCAATCAAGATCCATTTTTTCATTAAATGACCCAAAAGGGTTTTCATCTAATATTGTTCATGTTCATCTGAGAGTGACAGATCTACTTAAAACTCAGAAAAACAAAAACATGCCCAGCAAAAAAAATATATATATAGAAAAACAGAGATCATGTAAAAACAATAACCCAGCTCTAAAAATGTCTACTTTTTTTTTTCCCCCAGAAACTGAAATGAATAACGTATTTAACGTACCTGGGTTGTGAATGTGAGAACTGTTTGGTGAAGCTGCCTCTGGCTTTTATGGAAAATAGAAATGCAGGAGAGAGAAGGGTGTGCGTTTGATGAGTTAATTGACGTGAGGAGGGTGTCGTTTAGTTGGGTTTACAGGACACCAGAGCAGAGGGAAAGGGGTCTTGATTGAAATGGTGGAGTCCCCATTGTAGGGGATTGTGCGTCTGATTTATAGTGGGAAAGAGAGCGAGGGACTCGATGGACTGGGAATGCTGACCAAACCAACACAAAAGAATTAGGAGAAGAACACACTGTTGGTGAGACCACCAAAGTTGGCCTGCGACTTTATGACTTTATGTGTAGGTCCAATGTTGATTCGGTATAATATTTTTTTTTTGGGATGTAAACGAGTCGACTCCAAAATTGAAAATTCATTAGGGGTAATTCCCGCATACCCAAAAATCCTTGGTATTTTTCCCAATTGCCCAACACTTTGGTATTTCACTATTGTCAACAGACAAAGACTAACATGGATAGTTTTAACAAACAAATGCCCTCTGTATCCTATGTTGACCTTAGATTCTTCTACCGTTCTATTCAGTCAAAAGGAAACAATAAAAAACATTAAAACAAAAACAAGACTAGCCTTCAACATGCCACATTTCGCCTAACGACTTCCTGTCTAAACGGCTACTCACAGGGCGGAATCACTGCTGCTTGTCCTAATTTTTCTGTTTTAAAACTGATTCTTTTGGCTGAACAGTAAGGCTTTAGAACTTTAGCTTTCCATGGGATGCATGCATTCGAATGTTCAAACTTTGACATAGTAAACTGTGCATGATAAATATGAGTACAAAATGTAAAGATAATGACATAAACATTTTATAAATTAAAGAAGTGGGTGAACATCCATCTGAATTTATTTATTCAAATATACATATAAAACTTTAAACAATCAGAGCCTCATTCTCAGGTAAACAGCAAAAGCTGTTTAGCTATCCATAAGAATGAGAACAGTTACTTACTTGTATAGGAAGCACACTACTTCACACCTAAACAGGAAAGGAAGCACACTGCTATTCTGTTTTTTTAGAGAGGTTTTTCTGATCTAATTTTCGAATCTAGAACTGATATGGAAATTTTCGAATCTAGAACTGATATGGAATTTTTCGAATGCCTTCTAAGAGAAGCTGAAGCTCCTTATATAGGGAGCGGAACTCAAACTAGAATTCAAAATACAAAAATGTACAGGACAACTCCGTGACTTCTGCTTTTCGTAGTGCTCCTGCTGGTGGAGGTCGGTCAGGGAAAAGCAAAAGGAAAAAGTGAAATGTTTTTCACTTAACCTTTTCTTTTTGAAAAGGAAAAAGCAAAAGTAGCTTTAGAAAAGTCTAAAGCTCTACAGTTGCTATTTTGGTGCTGATTCTTCACCTGTAGCTTCACATGTTTTCGTCCGTTTCAGAATGGTGGCCAAAGACAAAGGAGCTGTCGTCTGTCTGGGCCATGCGAGTTGTTGTTGCATTATCCTCGACGTCTGTATCAACATGCATCTTGTAGTGGTTGTCATTTTCAAGCTTTTCCACCCAACGCATGCATGCCATTGTCGAGTCTATCTCTTTTCTGGTTAGAGATAGGAATGTATCGCTGCTGACTACGTCAGGATGATCGTAAGCAGTGATAATTGTCTTTTCTCCTGCTGCCAGGAATGTGTTGTTGATGTCTTCAGAGATGATCTTTTTGATGTAGTCAAGAGCCATGGCCTTCATCCAGGGAATGCTAGAATTTGGTTGGCCGTTGTATGCTACACAGGCTGGTTGAAGATATCTTCTTTGAATAATTCTCACATAATGATATGGAGGAATATATTCAACTTCACCATCTGTCTTCTGGATCCATTCAGGAGGTGTGGATCTGAACTTCAGACGAAGCATACAGTTGTCTTTTCTGATGTTCTTGACCGTGTTGACAATAATAGGCGGCAAGCCTCTTAGATCATCATTAGTTCTAGTCCATAAATTATGGACAAAACCATTTTCAACAAGCCATAGCTTGTGTTCTTGAGGATGTTCACTCTGAACATTTACCAGGTATCTTCCAACATATGGTCCTGAGACAATAAAGAGGGTTGGAGGAACTAGGTTTTCAGGATTGTGCCTTCCTATCAGATTATGGAATTCATACCAATCTGATTCATTGAGTGCTATGATAGGGACCCTAGCACTTTCTGGACTTTCAAGGAAGGATAATTTTTCTTTCCTTACAGCACTCTGCTGTGTATGAAGCTCTTCACCTTGTGGTCTACCATTCTCGTAGAGTTCTTCAGCTAATGCAAACAGAGCTGGGAACATTAATCCACTGCTTCTTTCTTGAAAGGCAAATAAGAGATTGTCCAGGATTGCCTTCTGGTGATACGCTAGTCTCCTGCCAGTTCTGAACACAGGAGTATCAAAAGTTCTTAATTCGTAATTAAAAACATTTATAACTCCACTAGGAGTTGGTCTGCTTTTTGGCAAAGCAGCAGCCGTCAACGGTCTTGATGTGCCTTTACCGTCTGCCGTTTGAGACGGGCTAGCCAATCCTTTACCCTGGGATTGATCAGTTGAGGCCAAGCCTTTTGAGCTTAGCAGAAACCTTTTAAGGATTTTCTCCTTGGTTTCTTTTGGATCTTCTTCAGATTCCTGTTCTTTCCCAGTCCTTCTGCTTCTGGGATTACGACCTTCGTCGTCTTCTCTTTGGCTGAACATTGCCAGTTCTCTGGTCAATGCGTCTGGAAGATAGTTCTTGTTTCCTGCAATTAATTCAACAGTGTAATCATATTGGTTAAGAAACAATTGCCAGTTGGCTAATCTTCCTCTATCAGCAGCTTTGTCAAGTTTAAAATTTTTAAAATTCTTTACTCTAGCACAATCGGTGCGGACAGTAAAGGTTTTTCCCAGATAAGCTGGAGAATTTAAAATTGTTTTCTTGACAGCTAAAATTTCTTTTTCCCCTGTGGGATAATTCAGTTCTGCAGGGCTGAACTTGCCACTACAAAATTTGCAGATCTTTTCAATGTTAGTTCCAGGCGCTCTCGCCAGAACAACACCGGACCAGTAATTATCACTCGCATCTGTCTGGAGGATAATTTCATCATTCTCTTCTGGTTGTTGAAGAGGAGGGAGGTTCTTGCAGAGGTTTTTTATCTGCTTCACGATCTTTTCATCATCTTCTGTGAAGTTCCATTTTCTTTTAGAACTTGTCTTGGGAGATAACATTGCTGTTAACCCTGAGATTCTATGGATGAAATCTCTCCCATAATTTATGACACCAAGGAATCTCTCTAGACTCTTAGCATCAGGAATTTTGTCTGGGAACTTCCAGATCTTTTCAAGGATGTGGGGTTGGAGCTTTATGACTCCATTCTTGATGTTTATTCCTAGGAAATCAACTTCATCGAGGATAAAGAAGATTTTCTTCTCACCTAGGATAATTCCATGCTGGACTATCAGCTTTGCTACCTCGTGGAGGTGCTTCATGTGTTCTTCTCTGTTTTTGGAGAAGACCAGGATGTCATCTATGTAGACGACGCAGAACTCCGCTACGTGCTTGAAGATGTTGTCCATCTTTCTTTGAAAGATTGAGGGAGCTTGTTTGAGACCAAAAGGCATTACTAGCCACTCGTAATGACCTTGTGGTGTTCCAAATGCAGTGAGAGGTACACTCTCAGGATGCATCTTGACCTGCCAGAAACCCGACTTTGCATCGAATTTCGAAAAGACTTTAGCTCCTCTGAGCTGGTTGATCAGGACTCTGACTTGAGCGATTTGATATCCGTCTTTGACAGTCTTCTTATTGACATCTCTATAGTCAATAACCATTCTAGCTTTTCCTCTTAGATTCTCTGCATGATTTCTCACGTAGAATGCTGGAGCATGATGAGGGCTAGTGGAATGTTGAATTAATCTCTTCTTCAGGAGATCTTCAATATCACTTCTGAATTCTTTTTGATCTTCCTCTTTGTACTGAGGAATGGTTTTGACATGGCAGATAGCATTCATGTCATGCAATCTCAATTCACAGACCACTGGGTCTTTTTCCCAAAACTTCTGAGGATTTGTATCCACATTCTGCTCGAGTAGTTTCTTGATTTTGTCAAGAGTGGGAGTTTGTTGAGACTCAAGCTTGTTCTGAAAGTGCTTGAGGTTGTGCTCGTGGATGAAACTATCTTCTTCATCTTCACTAGCTTCTTCTTCTTCTTCTGAAGATTCTTCAACAAGCAGTTCTTCTTGTTGTTTGATTTGGAGTATGGGTTGAAATTTGGGTTTGTAGGGGGTAAGATCACCACTATTCTGTTGCGATCTCTGATACTGAGTAGTAAAACCGGGACCGGTCACACTGAATGCATGTGGGAGGCGGTCAGCCCAGAACACCCGTTCTCCTTTTCTGAAGCCTATTGCTTCTTCATCCTGAATGAATCGTTGTTGGAGAATAAAATCATTGCCCAACAAGAAATCAGATCCTTGGCCTTCAGATTGCCAAACATTCTGGATGAGAAATGTTCCTCCACCAATGGTGATATGAACATTTTTTGCTACTTTCTTCATGGTGAGATGGCTTCCATCGAATGTAACACCAGTAGCTGACTTTTTCTTGTCTTCGTTCCAGAGTTCTTCTGGAATTGCAAATCTCTTTGCAACAGTAAAGCCTGATCCATTATCTACAAAAGCATGTAGATGATATTTCTTGTGATCAGGGAACTTGAGTCCGATCTCTATGTAGTTGCTGTACCTACTTGTAGAGACGGCTTTCGATTGGTGAGGCTCATTTTCTTGAGCTTGTTCCGTTGGAATGAATGGTTTACATTCTTCTGGAACATTTTCCTGAGTGGGTGATTTGTCATCATCATCCCAATCTGTAGGAGTTATCTTCTTGCTGTCTGGATTACTGAACCAGGGGGGAGGATCATATCTGACTTTGTAATCAAACTTGCCGGAAGGTTGGCCAAGTAGATCCCATGTACCAGTATCCGCAGCTATCTCTTGTCTTTCTAAGAGATGAACATTTTCTGGTATTTCAACCAGTTCAATATCTTCATCGATTGTTTCTTCACCGATGATTTCTTCCTTTTTTTCTGAGGAAGATGGTTGTTCCATAGTCGTTTCTTGGACTACAGTTGCTGCAACATTCTTTGTTTGTTCCATTGTTTCCTGGAACATAGTTTCAACTTCTTTCGCTTTTTTCTCAGCGAAATACTCTTCATATTCTTGCTCAACCCATTGGCTGACAAGACCATTCTTGGTTTTTCTTCTTGCTTCAGCTATGAAGCATTCTTTGTGATAAGTCTTCTTAGACTCTTCACAGAACATAGGGAGACCATTCTTCTCGTGACATAAACAGTAGTCACAGACGAACGAACCAGGGTTGACCTGATAAGAAGACATGAAGGATTCTGTCTTGCTTTCTTCCCAGTTTTTGACTTTCAAAACGTTCATTTGTCTGGATTCGAAGTACTCTACTTCAGAATCTATCTCAGACTCTTCTGATGAACTTTCTTCTTCTTCAGACCAGGCAGAATAGACTGACCTGTCGTCATCTTCATCATCAGAATAGGCTATTTCGTAGCCTTTCATGTTTGCTACCTCTACTATTTGCTCATATTCTTCAAAGAGAGCTTTAGTAGATCTGTTACCCTTTTCCGGGCATTCATTGGCATAGTGCCCTTCAGCTTTACACAACCAACATCTGCAAGCTTTCTTGCTAGGTTGTTTATGCTGCTGAGTATTCTTCTTTTTCTTGAAGAATTTCTTTTTTGGATCTTCATCCTGTTGCTTCTTGTAATTGGAGCTTTTCTTGAATCTCCAATTCTTTCTCTGATTACTCTTTTTGAATTTTTTCGAGTAATATTTTTCTTTTTTCTTCTTTCTGTGGAATTTGGATTCATGACATCCCCAGTTAGTGGGCATATCCAGTATTCCGTAACAGAAATTTTCAACTCCTTTGAGTTGCTTCTTGGCCATCTTAGCTCTAAGATTGGCTTTGCATTGCTCCTTCAGTAGTTGCCGGATTCTGTCGGCAATTCCTCCAACTGAAAATCGTTCAATTGGTTTTTCAGCTATGCTTTCTCTCACAGCTGTTCTCCATGGTTCAGGGAGCTTTCTGTGCAACAGATTAACTAGATCAGTATTCTCTAGTTCACCAATTGTACAGTAATATTCCTGAAATTCATTCAGGTATTCTTCGAAATATCTCATGTCACAGATCTTGAGAGCATAGATATTCGACTTTGCCGTTTCTTTGGCTTTTTCACTCAGATTTGAGAGATCTCCACAGAATTGATCGTACAGGGGTACTGCAAAATCATACGGAGACTTTGAATTTTTGATTTCTTCAAGCCAGTCTCTTCCTCTGGCAGTTTCTTTGAAAGATAGGTAGTACTTTTTTGCCACTCCAGTGAGAGTAGTTTCATAGTACACCTGCAAATCTGGTGCTTCAAATTTGCCAAGGGTAAGTGCAGAGGCCATCATCAGGCTATCTACCCATTGGTCAATGGTTTTTCTTTTGTCTAGACTCTTGTCTAGATTCAACCAGATGCCATAGTTCGTGATCGGAACTCTTGGCAGATTGTCCTCGGGGACGAATCTTTGAGAATTTCTTTCTCCTTTTTTACCCGTGGGGGCTTTCTGAACTGGGAGTTTCATTTCCCTTGTTTCTTTTTTTATGAAAGTTCTGGAGCTTCCTCCTTCTTCCATTTCAACATCTTGGTAAGGAAAGACTTTTCTTGTCTTTCTGCATTTGAATTCTTTCATTTCCTCGATTAGTTTTTCTAATCGTTCAGGACTTTCACAATTCTCAGCTTCTTTGTAAAGATCATAGAGCTTCTCAGCTCTGAGCATATGGACTGGTCTGCATAGATCAGCTTCCAGATCTTCTTCTGATATTGGTTCTTCAATAGTGGGTTTTGTACCACTGACACCGGCTTCTCTGGTGCTGTAGCTTCTTCTCAGAAGATTGCTGTTTATCCTGATGTTTTCAGGACAGACATCACTTTTCCTGTGATCGTCGAAGTTGAGGCTGATTTCTCCAGTTCTTCTACTCTCATAGATCTTTGCTTTTGCTCTCTCCGGTTGCTTTTTTGGACCGGATAGTTTCCATTCAAGAGGAAAAGTTACTTCATTCCAAGCAACCTTGTGAATCTGCTGTGAATGGTTCTTCTGGTTGGTGAGGAATCCAGTAGTGAGACCAGGGATGTTGGAGATCCTTGTCTTTGGTTCCACTGTGGTGCTCATCAGTTTATAGTATACTCTGTATACTATTGCCAATTCTTGCATTTCTTCTTTCATTGAGATCCCGTCTGTCTTGACTCTCAGTCTGAGGCAGTGGGCTGCATCTTTCAAGCTGGTTGAAAAGTTGGGGAAGCAGTTGAAATATGCTACCTGGTTGCATAATGATGCTTCTAAAGTCCCAAACAGACTAGCTTGGAAGTCTGTCAGTCTGTTGTCTTGCAGGACACATAGGACTGAACAGTTGATGCCTTCTCTTGCCAATAGTTTTATGCCGACTTGGACTGCTCCAATGTGCATAAATTGGTATTGCTTTGCTTGTGCTCTGGCAACTTCAGCAGGGGTGATCATCAAGAGATCTGTTTCTCCTGTTGTTGAGGGGGTTGTGAATTCAAGTATTTTGAAATGATGGCTGTCCATCAGGTCAAATGTTCCCCGTCGGTAGATCTGTTTGAAATCTAGCTTTGGAATTGAGGAGTTTTTTACCTCATGCTCGATTTCATTGTATTCAAATTCTTCAGAATTTAGGAGTTGAACTCCTTTCTTTTTTCCAAAGATGCTTAACATCTTCATTTCTCTTTTTTCTGTATTCTCCGGATTTTCATACCGGATACTAGTCTGACTAGTAGATGGTTCCAGAAAAATCATGTTAGGAACACGATTTGAGTCTGGTTTCTCTAATGGTTTGAACCCATTAGTCTTCTTTTTTACTGTAGGCAATTTCTTGTCCTTCAGTATAGAATCCAGCGTTTTTTGCTGTTCTTTGATTTTTCTACTGACACTCGTCAGTTTTTCTTCTTCCTTTTTTGGAAGTTCTTTGATATAATCCAGTTTGTTTTCCAATCTTTCCAATTGGTGGATTATAGCAGGAAATTTTTCTAGAGTCGACTGACATCTAGATATTTCTAGTAACAACTTCTGATATTTCTCATCAGAAGATTTCAGTAGAGAATTTATTTTCTCTAGTAACAATTCTGACATTGTCCCCATTAAGGAGGGGTTCTCCTTTGAGCCTTTTACAAGCTCTGATACCAGTGAGGTGCGGATCTAACCAATGCTCAAATAATTCAGAGGTTTTTGTTCCTCTTCCAGAACATATAGGAGATTTTCTATCTCTTCTTCTATTTTATAGATTCTAGTTTGAAGTCTATAAATAATATCCCAGTAATTGGGAGAATCTCTATCAAGGCTGTCCCGATAGGTTTTTAATTTTCTCAGTTTTTCTCTCTCTTTCTGCAGTTCTTTAGTAGTATGTTTGCATATAGCAACAAGCTCAAGTCTGTCTACATTGAAATTATGAATAGTAAATTGTACTGTTTACCTTTCGAATTAGAGGATGACTGTCAGCTTCATACATATATTCAAATGAAACAAACTCTGATGGGCCCACCACGTTTCTAAAACAACATATATATATATTTATGAAAGAGACATATGCAGATGCAGACTCTAACAGACCAAAACCACAAAGGGGTACTAATGGTAGAGATTTTGAAAAGACGGGTAGGTAGGAAAGAAAGTGAGAAAAAGTTGTGTAAAAGAGAACAAAAATAATACACTGGGGTGTATGAGAAGTATTTTCCCAAATTTGGGGTGTATGAGCATTAACCCATTAAGATAATTGAATTATTTGACCAAAAAAAAAAAAAAAAAAAAGATAATTGAATTATATTTTCAAAGCTCGAACTCGTATTGCTAACTTTATTGTGGAATGAGCTCGAATTTAAGAAAATAGAATCATCATATTTTATCAGTTAAGAAAATGGAATGAACTCGTATTGCCTAAGGTTGACAGAATTTAAGAAAATAGAATCATAATTTTTTATCGGTCAAAGTTCATGTACTGAATTGATTTTTTATTCGATTGTATTTAACTATTATTTGATAAAAATACATAAGTGGAGAATAACGAAACAGTTGGAATGAGTTTATTTGTATCATTATTTTTCATGGTTATATTTATATTCAATAATAGCTTAATACAATTGAGTAAATTTCTAAAAAATGACTAAATTACCTTAATAAGATTTCATTTTTTATTTAATATTTTGCTTAAATTACAGGGGAAAAAAAGTTTGCAGTAAATTAAAAAAATGAAAAGATAAATTGGACTCCGACAGCTTTACAGACCTTGGTACCTAGCATAGCTCTGCTACGGTTTACTCGACGACGGCTGCCTTCGACAAAATTTCCAAACATGACTGGCAACAGTGACTCTCCGTCTATGATGGTGGGGATGCTATCCCTTCTTTTCTCTGGTTGGTTCGTGGGCGGCGGAGGTGGGGGAGCTGTCCAGCATGCCCCTCTAATTTTTCTTTTCTATCTTCTAGGTCCAGAAGTTGTGCTGAGAGTTGGAAGAAGGCTGATCTTGGAGTCGTCTCGATTAGGGGACGGTATGGTGGTGGACGGGTTTGATTGTGGAACAGAGGGAGATGCGATGCTGACAAGACACATTTTTCAGGTTTTTGAGGCGGATTCGGAACGAGGATTGGAAGTGGGTACAAAAGCGGGTGGTGCTAGGCTTCCGTCGGATGTGGTAGCGGAGTCTCGTCTTTGGGCGGACTGGTGACAATGATCGGAGCAGGTTTTTTTCTTTAAGTGTTGCTGGTTGTGGTAGGTCTCAAACGACACATGGTTGCAATGCTGGTGGAGGTGTGACTAGCTACAATGGGCTGGCTAAAGGCGTCTTTCGTGGGGCAGAGTCGGAGGCTGTGTTCGCAATGGCTGCATCTTGGTCGGTGGCGCAGTGTACTGCATGGAAACCAAGGATGCTAGGGTTTCCTCAGTGCATTGCTTGGAGTGTTTGGGCCACTTGGGCCTCTAACTAGTTTGTGGGCCTCATTCTTGGGCTTAGATTGGGGTTTCACAAGGCTTGGACTACCTATTTGTTAGGGGGTTGGATGGATTGGGTCTCTATGGCCCAGTGTACTATTTAAATTTTGAGTAAAACTCACCACTAGGGTCAAAACTTTTCTCCACCGGACAAAATGATACCCAACTTTCAAAAGTGATCAAAATGATACCTAAGTTTTTAAAAGTGATCAAAATGATACCTAAATTTTTAAAAACAAATCAACTTGATACCCAACTTTCAAAAGTGATCAAAATGATACCTAAAGTTTAAAAAAAAAATCAATTTGATACCTCGGTTTAATTTTTTGTAACTTTTTGTTAAAATTGATCACGTGTGATGCAGTATTTTATGGGGTTATAATAATATTTTACACAAAAAAATATTTTTCAATTATTTTTTATTTTACTTTGTTAATTCTCTTCTTCTTCTTCTATCTCTGCCTCTCTCTCTCTCTTCCCATTTTTCTTTGTTTCTTTAGAAGTTAGGAAACATCCGAACTTTATTTGTTTCTACGATCGATGGTAGAATTGAAATTGAATGGAAGATTTTTTTTTTAATTCTATAGAAGAAGAAGAAGATTGGGTTATAGATGATTGATGGCCCTCTGACCACAAATCACTTCAATTTTTGTGCTTGATTTTGCATTTGATTTAACAAAGAAGTTTTAAAAAATGGCTAAATACTGACTACTACTTAGTTTGGGTCCAAAATCAATTCAGTCCCTAAACTTCTAATTTCATCAAGAACACTCCTGCACTTTCAATTTTGATCTAATAGGTCCAATTTGTTAGTCTTCCGACAATTGAGTCATTTAACTTGTTGACGTGACTCATATATGGCCTATGTTTTATGATGTGGTGTTGAGGTGGCCTGCATAGTAAATTTTGGAGTGAGTCCCACTATTAGAAATTTATCAAATAAATAGTTTTTCAACAAATAATTCAACTATAACTTGAACCCATAACAGAATATTAATGAATTGGACCTATTAGATCAAAATTGAAAGTACAAGGGTGTTTTTGATAAAATTAGAAGTCCATGGACTGAATTGATTTTGGACCTAAACCACAGAGTAATAACCAGTATTTAGCCCTAAAAAAATAAACTGAGGTATCAAATTGATTTGTTTTTAAAACTTTAGGTATCATTTTGATCACTTTTGAAAGTTAGGTATCAAGTTGATTTGTTTTTAAAAATTTAGGTATCATTTTGACCACTTTAAAAAATTTAGGTATCATTTTAATCACTTTTGAAAGTTGGGTATCATTTTGTCCGGTGGAGAAAAGTTTTGACCCTAGTGGTGGGTTTTACTCTTAAATTTTTGTTAGGTTGCAAAGATAAGTTGCTTTGATAATCATTTTACTTTACTAGCTTCGGAGTTTTTAGGTTTTTGTTTTATTAGTGCGTGAACTTTCTAAATGGTGGGTGTACTAGGAGTATGCTAGGTTCTTATTCTTATTTAGAATATGATTTTATGGTACTCTGAGGAACGATTTTTTCTGTCGACCCCATATAGGGGTGTTTCGCTTTTGTAATGCTTACTGAATCTATATAATGGGCTAACCTCTCTTGTTGAAAACAGAATGAAAAGATGTTGTTTTCTGTTTTGATATGACATAGACATTCTCACATTTCTTAAATTTGGGATCATGCCCAACCTAAATATTTGTCATAATTATTGGCATTGAGGCAGGAGTTGCATTTGATGTATTGGCCCTGCCCACCAATAAATATAGTTTGAGGTGGGAGACCAGGATCTGACGTCTTTAACTTTGTTTTATATAGTAGTTTCTTACTTTCTTGTCTCATATATTTTGTAGATTACGCCTTATGCTTCTAGAAATGTATTTTTTTTTTTTTTTGGATAGCATTCTAGAAGTGTATGTTACCATGTGCTAATCCCCATCTTTTTTTCCTTATAAGAAATCAAGAACCATGTGATGATTATCAAAGGACTTTGGTGTAAAGATCGCCGTGCATAAAGGAGAAACAACTATTTTTCCACAACTGTATTTTTTGAAAGAAATTAGAGTTTTTTTTTTTTTTTGGAAAAAGTTACGATTTCAGTTTTCACTGGATTTAGGCATAAACTTTAGTTAGTTTATAATTTTTTAATCTTGTTTCTTTTAACTTGAGAATAAATAATTGTACATTTAATATTATAAATTACTAATTAGAGTCTAAATAACATGTTCAAAAATAAGAGTTTTACAATGACACCCGTCGCTAAGATTAGCCACATTGTAGAATTTTCGTATAAACATATATGTTTATTACTGAAGAGAAATATAAACGTATACTCTAAAATGCAAGAAAAATATAGCCCCGTTACGTTCACATAGAACATTCACCTCTATATGAACATGCTCATTTTGCCTATATTATGATAATTAAAGCATAGTCAACTGAGAGAGTATTCAGTACAACGATGTGTACATACACAAATAGAAATGAACGGCTGGATAATGTCAAGGTACATTTTTTTGTTATTAAAAAAAATGTTGCTCATAAATTTCAATGGCTAAGATCTGCTAGTTCACTTGCATTGTCGATGCATGGAAGAATATTCCTCGACTTATATATTCATGTTTAAAATCGGTCATTTCAAGATTATATAGCAGCAAACAAAAACAATATATCTCAATGATAGATTCCGTCTGAGTGATAAGTAACTTGATAGCTTATTTAAAATTTGGATTCTAAATATAAAATAAAAGTTCAATAATCATAATCGAAGTGCAATGGATTAAGAAATGGTTAGCCTTAAAAATGGTTTGAATAGATATCCCAGCAACAAGATCTCCCTATTCATTGGTTCCAAAGAAACCCATCTACTTCACCATGAAGTTCTCTTCTGCGTAGACTGCATATAATTGCACAATCAACTAAATTATCAACAAGAATTTCAGGGTGCCTGTCTATTTTCCCTTTGTTCTTCAATGCATGAATCACACCTAAATTAACCATTACTTTAAAGACCCATTTATGCTATGTAAGATTATTATATAGACTACAAAAGGCCACCTCTCTTGGACCTCTTGGTTGTTGCGACTAAAAAATTTCAGGCAGCTAGAATATTATAAAGTTATCAAGTAGAAAATAAGAACCAAATCGTTGGGGAATTTGAAAGTGATAGGAAACCTCATTTCTCAAATTTGCTACGAGTCAAATCTTCACCTGGTTTGTGGGATCCAAAACTTTGATGAACGCAACACATGTTGATAATCCAACGCTTCTAAGTAGCTAAGCTATTTACATTAGAGGAAGATCAACAATTTGTTGGCGCAAATGTGCGATTAAATGAACTAATGAAGTCATGATAACGATACATGGGGTTTGAAAGGTCTAAAAATGCGTACATATTGTACAAAGTCAGGTCAGGGGATAAGAGAGGTTGATTTGGTGACAGTGTTCGGAAATTTACGTCACTGGTATTATGATTGTGGTTGACTTCATTTTTATTGAATAAGATTAGCGTCTCAAAAGTTAAAATTCAATTATTTATTTAATCACATAGTGGTTTAGTAATTCTCGGTGTCTACATCTAATGCATATTGGAAAAAAAAAAAAAAAAAAAGATGCCTTACAACTCAATCTACGTTGGCTGAAGTACCCTAACTTAGGAGGAATGGAGAAGTTAAATGACCATCCGGCCTAAATTGTTATCCATACAAATTATGATGGGTGGAAAAGGGTTGTATTATTAGAACAACCTAGAACCAAAGCTGGGTAGTCATTTTTTTTTTTTTTGAAGAACAGAAAGAGGGATATCTCTTTGTCCATGAGCATTGACGAGGTAAATAAATGGTCATGCCGTCATGAATACCATCAAATCATCAATGAGTTAAAGGCTAGGGTACTCTCTGTTTGTGACCACAACCCAAACAGTCGGAAAAGGAAAGTTGGCATGAATGGCAGGGCATGGGTTGAGAATGAACAATAAAATCTCAAACCCAATTATCGAACCCCAAAGCAAAACAACAATAATACACAGCAAAATAATATAGTAGTAGGTGAGAAAACTTACACTAGGATACTGGATACCACATATCAATCACTACATAATAATGATCCTTTTCAATTCCTCACTGTTGGAGATTTTGGCAGGATACGCACGCACAATCAACCTCTGAAAGCCACACTTGGAGCTATTACAGATCTGCAGAATAAATGACAACAATCTCTATCCAAAAAAACGAATGATTGCAGTTCAATGAAATTGAGCATTCAAGACATCAATTATTTCGGGTAAAATATTTAAGGCATTGCTTCCATCACTCACCAAAATACACAAGTACGCAAATAGAAGCAACTATTATAGAGACATGTTCTAGACAAGTACAGACTGCAGTGGAGCTATGGGCAATTTAGGAAGCAAGCAAATCCACTAGATCTAGAGAAAAGCTGCAAGCAGAAAGTTAAAAGACAAGGTTTTAATGGGGGAGGCTGCAAGACTGTAAATAATGTTCAGTTAAATGCATTAAAGCAAAAAGCTAGAAAAATTATAGGCGCCTCTTAAAAGAAACCTCTAGGCAGGAAGGAATTAATTCCAAGTTTACATTTTATGTTAAAGCCCATCAGAATGCAAAATTAAGTAGGATTTGAATAACATAACTCGACTACGCAACCTAGGCTGATGGCTTAAGATTGTTCCATTATTAGCAGAAAGTTGTGAGAGATAAAGAAGGTGCTCAATTACATCGGCGGCTGGTATTCCCCTCATAATGCCTCCTCCCCATACTTCTATATCAACCAAAAACCAAATCCAATGTGTTGATACCTTCTTTGGTGAGAGGTAATCCAAAAGCTTTCAACACCTCGACGTCCAACAACATTGTATAACTTCTTTTATAGAAGGAAAGAATCGGAACAATCACAGTAGTTAACTATATTCGGCCACAGTCAACTAAAATATGACCGAGGATTGTCAAAAGACTCCAACCCCAATTGTGTACTAATATCTTTATCCATAATATATATATATATATATATATATATATATATATAACAGTATTAATTAAGCCAATAAGGTTTAAGGTTAAATTTTCAGAAATCCTGCAATTGCCCTTGGTTAATTAAAACTCTAAGACTATAAACTTTATTAGATCATGGATAAAACAGTAAATTAAAAATATGAAAGAGAAAAAGAGAGAGAGAGAGAGAAGAAACTGTTAATCTCAACGTAGGAGGACTTTTACTAGACGTGTGAGCAATAGATCACCAACTGCTATTTACCGCAAGTCCACAAACTGTATTACCCTTGATTTTTTATTGCAGTTTGAGGAAGAAAGAAATGATCTAAACCAATATTTTTTTTTTTTAAAAAAAAAAAAAAAAAAAAAAGCCACTTAACGCACCCGTAAGCGTGTATTAAGAGGCTAGTATATTATTAAAAAAAGAGAGATTGCTCTCTAAAACTGAAAAATTTGACGAATATAACCCTCTAATATTAAAAAAACTTTAGAAACTGAAATAACCAACAGAAATAATAATGTCTATTTAAAAAAAATTAAATTCTTTAAAATAAAATAAATAGTAGTTATTGTTGTAGAAAACTGCTTTGATTAAAAAACTACACACTTCCTTACCAAAGAAAAAAAGGGAAAAAAACAACACCCACACACAGTGTGGGCACATGCTAGTATATATATAATAAAGCCTGCGACTAAAATCAGAAGTCCTCTAAGCCGGAGGGTAAGAGATTAAAAGTTTACTAATAGGATGAAACCAGTTCCAAAATGTAAAGTCCACCCTATCGCTACGTTAGCAAATGCTCTTATACCAAAGATCTAAAAACAAATGGGAAAAAAGAACTACAAGTCAGTCACTAAAAGGCAGCCCAACAGCTGTAGTAGATCTGGGTGGATTCGAACCACCATCCTCTCAAAAGCACAAAAGGCTTGAGCGCTCTACCATTTTTGAGCTGACAGATCTTGATCTCAAAATGCATCCCACGACACTTTCAACTTGACTCACCATCTCACCTTGACCAGGAATTTAATTGGATCCAAAATCGCTTCAGTTTTAATATTCAAAGCCTACTCCAAAAATAAAAAAAATTAATCAAAAACTCGTGACAAAATTCATACAGCATCGCATACAGAATTTTCTAGGTTGTATCCATATCTGTGTCACATATCCCGTAACTTAGCTCCTTCATATCATTTCCCATTGGTAGATCAACCATTACCTCAAACCAATATATTGGATCAAATACTTGACAAGCAGCCCAACTTATTTATTTGTAAATGCTTTTAAAATATTATCACAAGGGCCATCTAGAAAACCATTGATAAATCTGGTAGCCAAAATGATTCTATTATAATTTTTTTTAAATGTAACAAAAATGGTAGCCAAAATGGTTTACTCCAATTGCAGATAGATGATAATGGTTCAAAAGAATGAAATGACAAACTTTCACAGCACCTTCATAAACGAATCAGCATATGAAGGCTGATTATGACTATGAATTCAAGAACAGTACGCTGATCTAAAACTGAGTGTGATATCCGAAAACAAGATGAAACAATAAAAATACTCCTCTTGAAAGGCTTTTATTCACCTTGATGTCCGAAATTAGAACAGCAGACAGCTTGAAATTGACAGCAACATCATTTCAAAACTAATGCTGGAACAAATATCCCCAAGAGGCCACACAACCTCAGAACCAACTACTAGTAATGCAAACACAGGACTAGCAAAGCAAAAAGCTAAAGATGATACACTTGATTACAGAGGGTGCAGATGCATCCCATGTAATTTTGGCATTGTTACAAAATGTCAAAATAGAGACCAAGAGGCGATAGTTGTAGAGGATTTTAGCATTATAAAATCAAATAATACTTGCACAATGGCATCCCAAAATACTGATACTAATGGCATTCTTTAACTGTTTACATTCAAGAACCACACACAGCTCCCCTTGCAGAAATAAAATATGTCATGTGGGAATAGAGCAGGAAAAACTTGTAACTGATGAATCTAGACCTTTTGTTTCAATTTCACTCCAAACTCAGCACCGAACACTCCTCAGATCATATACAATTATACCCATATACTTGTGGCGACATTGAAGATAAGTATAATTGTGCAACATAATTAAGAAATTTCCGGTGTACTGATAGTTTTAGTGCATAAACTGGATGGATTATGATCAGAATTGTGCATAATAGGAAATTTGCATAGTGGATGGACAAATTAGTGTCATGTTATGCATATCAGTCCCAATAGCATATTAGGCAGGATTGCAGATAATACCTCATGGAGACCAATTGCTGTATAGTCCCAAGAATCCCAATGCTGTCTGGTCGGGATGTGGGAGAAAATATAGAGTAGAAACCAAGTAAGGAAGCAGGACACAGAGCACACAGAGGGGAAGAGACCCTGGGCTAAAAATCCCCATGCTGTCTCCCCCTCCAAACCAAAAAATCTTTTCTTTCACTATTGATCTTTTTGACCTGCCATGCAAGCGCACCTGCCATGGCAAAGGCCGGATGACAAAAATCGGTCCAGAACACAACCCCTCAACCCAGAGCCTATCGTCCCCATACCTCTTAATACATCCCCAATCATCAGAAAGTTACAATTATACCCATCAAACCGGAATAATCAACCAGTAACATCTAACAGAGCAACAGTCGGTGACCACAGCATCCGATCTCGACAGAAACACGCCAGCTGTGGATATCATAACCGCCAAGGATTTGACAAGAGCTCCGTCGCCATCGCCATAGCTGTGTTTGAACACGGCAAAAGCTTCAATGCTTGTAGAAAGATATAGCACAAACAAACCGATATACCAGAAGAAAGCAGATATCGACAGAAGTAAAATTAAAACGCATACATGATATCAAGCACAACGAACCGGTTAATTTGAGTCCACGCCGGAAGAACACCGGCAGAAGCTGATATCAACGTCTACATCTCGAAGCGATAAGATCGAATTCGAGATTCATAATCTCAGGAAAACGATCCATGGAAGGAAGATCTGCAGGAGGAGAGTGACTTTGCGAACGAAAAACGGAAGAGAAGGATAAGGCAAAGCGGGGAATGATTAACAGCCTGACATTTAGGTGTGATTTTATATTGCGCGTTATGAGATATAGACGGTTGTGATTAGTAACTTATCTTGTTAATCAACAGCTAAGATTTGATTTCATGTTGTGCGGCTAAGGTTTGATTTTAAGCCGGTTCGTTAGCAACCTTGCGTGACCTTATCCCTTCACCAAACAAAATAATGGTCAGGGGCGGTGCACGCGTTTTAGACTTTTTTTTTTTTTTTTTTTTTTTTTTACTGGCTAAAACCTAATAAGAAGGAAAATTCTATGAGTAAAAACAGAGACACAAGTAATAAATTTGGGGGTTCAAGAAGGTAACAACTCTGACTAGAACATTCACTACAGCCATATATGACAAACTGCAGATCAGGGTGGATTCGAACCACCAACCTCTCAAAAGCCCAAAGGCCTTGAGCGCTCTACCGTTTTTGAGCTTACAGATCTTGATTTCAATTAACCCACACAAGGGCCCAAATAAAATGACACCACTAGGGTTTAGAAGAAAACCAACTGTTATTTTTCTTGCCAACATGTTAAAAAACCACTGAATCATTGAAAAACCAATTGTTTCGCATCCTTCCCCTCATCTCCATGATAAGACGTACTTGGTCTTGCTGCAGTTTCACACAGATACCGATCCCATCTTCGCCTTTCTCATAGCTTATCCATCATTATAAGCATTTATATTTGTCTTTAAATCCCATTTTCGCTTGTATAGAAAGCAATTACAACTGAAGCCAACCACTGTCAGCAACAACAAATGCATAACAGATCAAATGGCAACACTTTCATCCCACTTTAGCTTGCATGGAAAACATTTTAGAAACCACTGTCCCACAGCAAAAACTGCAGGTAAAATAAACCAGTAGATCAATGGCAAAAATAATTGTAATCACTTCCACATGATACTGTAACCAATATACAGTAAAGAACAAAAAAATCATGTAAAATAGATCTGGAAAACTCGAGAATTCTGAGCAATTTCATAACGAAAAACTGAAGGTAAAATAAACCCGTACATCAATTAACAAACTTAAGAGTTCTGTAGACGAATATTAATTATACAAAATTGTAATCACTTCCAAATGATACTCTCTTCATAATTGCCAAAATAAAACGATGTGGGAACTTGTGATAATACATGAGCAATATAAACTGCCCAAGAGATACCGTACTCCTTTATAACCGGTACAGCTACTACACTTGTAGCCGTGCAATGACATACAGAATTGGAATTGACCATGCCATCAAGGCTTCACAGATTCACTTCAATTATACATAACTTCCAAAGGGCAGAATTTATTCATAGCATGTTATCAACTTGCAAAAGGCAGAGGCACGATTGTGCATTACCATCGTATTTGGGACTCAAAAAATAATTCATAAATAACAAATGTACCATGAGCTCGGAATAAGAGTTGATAATAAAAATAGGCACAATTCATAAATAACACATGTACTTTGAGCTCGGAATGAGAGTTGATATTAAAAATAGGAAGGCCAATGGAACACAATAATTAAACAGCTTTACCTCAAAGACCGGTAGGTGGATTGCAGAATTCCTTTATAGCAAACTGTAATCATGCAGGACTATTCTAAGTTCACATGTATATATGGTATGCCAAAACACTAGTTTCAATGTCTTTAAAAAGATTAGTTGAACTTGTATATGAGCATGAAGACTAGTTTAACTCGTATAAACAGGTAAAATAAGCACCAAGACTGTTGAATTTGTATATCCTGTTCGGCATTTAACTTGAGAATGAGATTAATTGAACATTATGGAGAATTTGCTATGTAACTGGGCAGATATGCATTAGAGTAGAGAATTAGGTGCATAATACCTTTGGTGGTGACGGATATTGCTGTTGCAGAAGGCCCAGAATAGGAGATAGATCTGGTTATGATTTGCAGGCGGGCAAATATAAAGCAGAGTAAAGAAAGCAAGCAGGACACAGAGCACACACAGAGGGGAAGACCCTGGGCCAAAGAAAACAAACTCCCATGCTGTCTTCCCCTCTGAACCAACAAATCTTTCGTTTTTATTAATCTTTTTTTGACCTGCCATGCAAGCGCACCTGCCATGGCAAAGGCCGGATGACAAAGATCGGTCCAGGACTCTGACCCATCAACTGAGTCGATCCTAGCCGATATCTTATACATCCATATCAACACTACCACACATAAATCTCCTCGCTATCTTCCCAATCATGTATTTACAATTACGCACACCAAAATAACCGATTTCCATCAACTCCAGCGTCCTTTAGCCTCCGGAAACATCAGATCTGGATCGAAAACGACATCGCATCCACAACAGAAGCTCCAACGCCTGATATCTCTCTGGGTTGGAAATAGGCTCCTTCACCATAGCTGCCCAACACATAACAGATTTTTCAGAACAAAAACGATTTGTAGATTTTTCAGAACAAAAACGATTTGCTGAAGATCTAGTGTTGTATAAAACGAAATTAAACAAAAGTTAAAAGCATATCTGTACCTGAGAATCTCTATATCAAAGCATGAAGAACACCAGCTGAAAGCGTTGAGCTGAATACGAGAGCTTCGGAGCTCAAAACCACCATCAATACGTAGATCTCGAAACGATATGATCGAATCTGATGGTGATATACACAGAGAACAAACCTTGGAGTGTAGATCTGGAGAAGAAGGGAGAGGCTAGAGCGGTGGTTGGGGAACGCGGAGGCGTTGAATGGTGTAGAACCAGGCACCCTGTCTTGTTTTTATATAAAGCGCGGGTGGCAATGGACGGCTGTGATTAGCGATTAATTTTTGTTCTACGCTTGCGATGTGAACACTTGACTTTCGTCGCCAACGGGTTGGTATGGGAATAATCGACGTATTAATGCGCTGGAAACAGGTAGAACATAGCGGGTGCTTTGTTCGGGCTCTCGACCCGAACAAAATCTTAAACCAGGCCCGAATATCAGAGGGACATTGAGGCCTTTTTATACAACACATCCGTCCTCTTATCCTACCAGGAGTAGGAGACCTTTGAGTGGAAGGTAAAGCTCGATTCCTACCATGTTCCTATTCGGATTCCAGGAGTAATGGGATTCCTTTTCAGGTCAAAATCCTAATAATATTGTAATAAGGTTCAATGCTGGCTCGTAGCAAATGCAATTAGATTAGGATTCAAACTCCTAGTCGTATTTAAAGAAGATTTATCCTCGAAGAATTATATTCGAACTCCAAAGGTTTATTGTTACCAGTGTATTCAGCTACTTACGTCTTTGAAAGTAGTGGTTTATGGATCCGAACTCCCAATCGTATTTGAAGAAGGTTTATTGTCTAAGAATTGGATTCGAACTCCAAAGATTTATTGTTACTATACTTACGTCATTGAAAGTAGTGGTTTATGGTTTTAGAGAACTATGCGGCAAGCCAAGCCTAGACCAATCTAAGCTCATGAATTCTTTGTACCTTGTCGCGGTAATATAGTGTAAGAGTTGCTTAGTTGATTATGCCATGTCAAATTACCATAAACTAAAAGCAAGAAATAAAAACATGCGATTTTACATGTTTTTCAAATGCTTTTAATCGTCTCGACAATGATTCAATTTTTGTCGTGCTCTACTCCAAATATACGTTATCATTATTGTAGTATGGGTTAATAGTCTTGAGTATTGACGCGTCCCTAATCAATGATCATGAGATGATGAAAAGGTAATGAAATATTGTAAAATTGATAAAGAAAGTCCATATAAGTTACCAATCAGTAAGCAAATTTAAAAGGGAACTAAAACAGTGAATAGCATGAGCTCACGAATTTTTTCTACCTTGTGGCGCTAATATAATGTAAGAATTGCTTAGTTGTTTAGGCCATGTCCAGTTATCATGAACTAAAAGAAAAAAAAAAACAAAAACATAAATTTAATTGCTTTTAATCGTCTCCTCAGTAAATATTAAAAAAAAATTGTTCACGAGTTACCAACAAACCCGCCAGCTAGGTTTACCATCAATAAATCATATTAGGTGGTTTCAACTTGATTAACTAATTGGTTTCATCTACTTTTGTTAGACTCCTACTTCAGTACCACCAACAAATCCAGAGTCGGAAGGGAAGGGCGCAGATGGGAAAGAGCGTGCTTCAACCAAAAAACCCAAGGGAGCTGTAGGAAGTACAGTTAAGGCTGGGGAGAGTGGAAAAGCAACTTCTGGTTCTAGAAATGATGGAGCTTCACAAAGGTCAGTGGTCTTTTCATAGTATTATGCCTTTTTACAAGCTTCAGATTGCTCTTGAGTTTTTACCATTTTACATTGGTTAAAGATAGTTTATTGATGCTGTACCCAGACTGACTGTCAACTTTCTCGTTAACAGTGCTGAAAGTGGCAGCGAGGGTTCATCAGATGGAAGCGAGGAGAATGGTAACCACCAGGTATGTGTATGCCCTGCAGCTAATACTCCAAGATGTTCTCGAGTTCTTCTACCTTTCTTCAATGGCTAGTAAATTTGTAGTAGCTTTTGCAACTTATCTGCAAATAGCAGCTGGCTCAGTATATATTGTGCTTTGGATTTTAGACTTTAACCTGGCCTGAGAAATAACTGTTGGCATGATTTTCTGCTAATGAAACATGGTTGTTATATCATTAGGAGTATGGTGCAAACAAGAAGGGAAGCTTTGACAAGATGCTTGCAGATGGTACGATAATTTTGTGCTTTTATTTATTTATTTTGGTCTGCTATAGTGATCGTGTTCAACATACACTTCTATTTAGGCTATATTGTAAGCGTAGACATTGGTAAATGGTACTTGCATTAATTTTGGTAAAATGGTTTTCTCACATTTTTCAGGAGCAAATGCACAAAATAACACAGCTTTAGTGCCTAGGAAGCCTGTAGTTTCTGTGCCTGCAACTAGTCTGAATATGGGAATGGACTTGTGGAATACATCCCCCGCTGGTGCTGGAACTGCAAAAATGAGAGGAAATCAATCTGGAGCCCCATCAGCTGTCGGTGGTGACCATCGGATTAATCAGGTACAAATTTTTCTCATGTTTTAAATTGTTGTTCTTTTAGTACATATTTTTCACTAGTTATTCTGTTCTTCAATCCGTGTGTGTGTCTCAATATGTTCAAATATTGTATTAATATCCATATGTATGTATTCATGCTTAAAATTAAGAACAAATTATACGAGTTGTGATATAAAAATACAGCAGAACAGGTCTTTGGTCTTTTGGTATAAAAATACTATACGAGTTTCCTTGCAATTTCCTTGGTACGACTTTGCACGTAGAGGAGCAGAAGGGTATCTCACTTGCATTTTCCATTTTCTTTCCTCAACATTTTCATTCAGCAGAATGAATTACCTTTAATGGGTTGGGAGATGATCCCCTTTTTCATGGCATTGGAGTGATCATTGAGTACTCTTCATATTCTGCTTAATCTTGGTATGTTTCTTACTACTATTGCTAAAGCATATTTCAGTTAGATAATTAGTTTTCCAACATATATGTTATTCTTCATTTTTCACTATCACTGCTTTAATCTGTGAAAGGAAAACCAATCAAAATCATTTTTGCTATCGCTGAAATTATTCACTGAAATTGGTTTTGCATCTATATTGTTCAGTTCTAGAGACATCCATTAAACTACAAAGGTCCCCTAGCCATATATGGCCTCAGCTCCAACAGACCTCTTGATTGGCAAAATTGTGAGCATTCTAGAGGGCGAAGCATCCTCCGTAGCCGATGTTCGTGATGAAGTTGATGAGATTAAGCTGGAGCTTGAGAGCATGAAGTCTTTCCTAGAGGATACAGAGTGGAAGAAAGCAAGTACACAAACAAAGAAAACGTGGATTGCAAACGTGACAAACTTGGCCTGCGATGTTGAAGATATCATTGATGAATCCATGTATCGCATGAATGAGAAGGAAAGTGGCGGTCGATTTGCAAGGTTTCTCCAAAAACCATTCACGTCCCAAAAAACCTCTGGTATAAGGGTCGAATTGCTAACAAGTTACAGAAAATTATTGCAGTAATCAAAGCCATTCCAGAGAGAAAACAGAGGTATGGTGTAACTGGTCAAGAAGGAACATCTTCTGATGATGTTCACAAGAGGGTAAAAATCAAAGCCTAGTCCTCGCTTTTTGAGAAGGAAGATGAACTCCTGGGAATTGAAGGGAAGAAGCAAATGTTAATGGGATGGTTGATCAATGGAGAGAAAAAACAAACTATTGTCTCTGTGGTCGGCATGGGAGGATCAGGGAAGACAACTCTCGTTGCCAACACCTTCACTCAGGAGACGGTAAAGAGACATTTTAATTGTTTTGCATGAATAACTGTTTCCCAAACTTATGTGCTTGAAGACTTATTTAGAAGCTTGATAAAGGAATTCCACCAATCAATCAAACAGGAAGTCCCTGGGAATTTGCATGCAATGAGCTACAGAGAATTGCTGGAGATGTTGACAAACTTTTTGTTGTCCAAAAGATATCTAGTTGTATTGGATGACGTGTGGGATATCACTCTTTGGGAAAATATAAGATTATCATTTCCAGATGAACAGATTGGAAGTCGAATCATTCTTAAAACTCGAAGAGAAGACATAGCATCCTGTTCTTTTGGAGTTGAAAGTCATGTTTACCCTATTCAACTCTTGCAACGCGATGAGGCCATGGAGTTCTTCAGCAAGAAAGCATTCCCAACTTATCTCAATATATGCCCGCCAGAGCTCGAACCATTAGCTTGGGAACTTGTGGAGAAGTGCAACGGCTTACCTCTGGCAATTGTGGCTTTACGTGGCCTCATGTCCTCAAAAAAGTCTTCTGTAGAGTGGAGTACAGTCCGCAACAGCTTAAATTGGCATCTAAGTAACAATCCGTTGTTAGAATCTATAAAGATCATCTTGTTGCTTAGTTTCAACGGTTTGTCATATCGATTAAAACATGAGAAAATTAGAAAAAAACTCAAAAAATAAGCTCCTTTTAAGGGAAACCCAATCATATGTTTTCTTTTAATCTACACCCATTCACATAATTAAACCTACCGTATAGGTTTTAAGTCTATGATTAAGTTTTTTTCTTTTTTTTTTAGTTTGACTATTTTACCCTTCTCGTCGAAGAAGGAAAAAATTCCTCAAATATAGGTGTTTTTTTTTTAATTTAAATATGGCATCAGTTATAAACACAAATTAGAATTTAATACCATCAATTTATTTTTCCTGATTTAATAACGATTACTTGCCTTAATTATTGCATATCTCTTCTTTTTTTATTTGACCTATATATTTGCCATTTTTTAGTAGATATGTTTGTGTAGATAATCCTATTATTAAATATGTCAACGTGATCAATTGCCTTAATTATTGTATGTAACTGATGCCATATTTTAGGAGATATGTTTGTGTAGATATTCCTTATTTAAAAAGATTAATTGTCTTAATTATTGTATATCTCTTCCTTTCAGATTTGATCTTTATATTTGCTATTTTTAAGTAAATGTGGTTGTGTAGATATTGCTATTAGATTTCGTAGATTTCTCAATCTGATTAAACATCCTTTTGTGGAGGTATTCCTATCATGTAGTGATTAAACATCCTCTCATCAAGGTATGTCATTTTGCTTTTCTTTTTTTTCCCTTTTTTTGAATGAAATTTGATTCCCCATTCCAATAGGCGTAGGTATAGAATCAATATTCCATGTTCATTAATTTTCCATAATAGGGTCCATGTTATTGTAGATGATGGCGGGTGCAATCAGATCAAGCTTCACTTCAGTAATTTCAGCCCTTAACTCGTCGGTCATAACATGTCCAAACTTGAGAAGGTCGCACCTAAATTCCAGGTGGGTGTACTCTTTAGCCATCAAAATTAACTTGTAGTATCTATTGAGAAATAAGAAGATGAAACAAAAACCTGCAATCAAGAACTTGTATAGTCTATCATACCTACTCAATATCAAAAACCTAGAATGATCACAAAACAAATACCTCTTCGTCAGGAGCACACACACCTTTTGAATAGATAGCAATCACAATACTCATCAACCGTACCAATCGGATATGCTGTCGAACACAGACAACCCACCAATCTCTGATTGTGCAATCCATTTATATCACAAGCTTGTAGAGATATTGACACTAACTTTGAATGTGCAGATTACACTTTTCAATGTGAAGTTACGCAACCTCCAACCCAGAGGAGAATTATCAATTGCTGAAATCAAGGGTTAAGTAATTCTGGGCAACGTCTATGGGCAGCCGTTTCATGATCGACTTCCATTTAATAGGTGAATGGGAATTTGAAAGTGGCAGATTTAGTAATTCTTAACAACATTGGGTTTTATTATTTAGTCTATTTAATAGGTTTTTTTATTTTGCATAAATCTAATTAATTGGTTTGGGTATATATTAAAGGGGTTACACCAGAAGCAGTTGCAGAACTCTATATTATGGAACTCGTTTCTCGTAGCATGCTACAAGCTGTAAGAAGAAATGAAACCGGAAGGCCAAGGGCATGCAAGATGCATGATCTTATGCGGGAGCTTGCTTTATCAGAATCAGAATCGGAGAACTTTGCCACTGTGTACAATGGCAAAGAAGTAATGAAAGAAATGGGAGCCCGTCGTTTGTCAATTCAAACAACGGATGGGGAAATTAAGCCACTCACAGATATGTCACATCTTCGTTCTTTTCTTGTCTTTGTCACTAATAGAATCTCATCGTCTGTTTCTGAGATATTGCCTTCTGGATTGAAGTTGTTGAGGATTCTAGATTTGGAACGGTCCCGGTTAATTACTAAATTATTGCCTGATGAAGTTGTGTACTTATTCAACTTAAGATATTTAAATTTGAGGAAAACTCCCATTAAAGAGCTTCCCAAATCCATAGGACGGCTCCACAATCTCCAGACCTTGGACATAAGGGATTCCAATATAAAGGCACTTCCAAGGGGAATTACCAAGCTGCTTAACCTACGCCATCTGATTATGTACCGTTACACTGGAGTACATATGGGCTTCAGATATATTGAAGGGACAAAAGGTCCTTCTGGTATTTGTAAGTTGAAGAACTTGCAAGTTTTGGCATGTGTTGAATTAGAAGGAAATGTTATCAGACTTGTCAGGAACATGACCCAACTCACTAAGCTTGGCATCACAAATGTAAAAGAAAGAGACGAGATAGACCTATGTGCTTCATTTCAAAAGATGGAGCTCCTCCAGGACTTGTTTTTAATGGTACCTGATGAAGAGGAATGTCTTTGACTCGATGAGCTAACTGCACCTCCTGCTCACCTTCACACACTTGCGTTGGCTGGAAAGTTGGAAATGGTACCACGCTGGTTTTCTTCACTTCAGAGCCTCACATCTTTGAATCTGCATTGGTCTAGACTTGAGGAAGATTTATTACCTCACATTGAAGCACTGGCTAGCCTACGAAGCCTTACTCTTTATAATGCACACACTGGGAAAAACCTAAGTTTCAGTACAGGCTTCAGAATTTATTGTAATAATCACACATCCAACGGTCGGTTTTCCCATTTTCTTTGAATTGATAGAGGTTGCTCATTGGAGTGTATGATATATAAATATAAGTTTATAAAAAAATTAGTATCTTTAAAGATTATTATTATTATTTATTTTTTTGAAACGTAGTCTCTTTAAAGATTTATTTGTAAATAAAGCCCGCAAGGCCCTGTCCGAAAAAGTTCGCAAGGCCCTCTTTATATGGACGGGCTTGGATCCTTCGATTTACAATAAAGCTCGGGTATCGGCATTGCCCGTTGATGAGGTCTAGTCACAATAATCCATTTGGTTTTGGACTTAGGTTGGCTCAGAGTTACTGACTTGAATTGGAGGTTGGAAAGATCGAGATTGGTATCAGAACTAAAAGATAAAAGATAAAAAAAAATAGATAAAATAAGTTAAAATGATAAACTCTTTGAAATCATTTGTGACTCTAACAAAATATTATTACTATAAATAAAATTGAGTCTTAAAGTTGAACATGAATCATTATAAAAATTGACTACTACTAATCTCTTAGACTAATCATTCAAGCACGCAAATAACATAACATAACATGATTATTATGAATTCATGATATTATTTGCATTATAATTCTTCTGGGTAATATCTTATAGACTTCGCTTTGTAATTTTCTTTTCTCCTCAAAAAAAGAAAATGAAAATGGTGATAGGCTGAAGGCACGAGAACAAGTACGGAAGCGACATCTTTGAGTGTCTTTTTTTAGAAAAAAAACTAGAAAACAACGGAAACTAAATCCTAAGGCAAATTGACTCAAAAAGGTCAAAGTTCGAAACATTAAGGGCTTAGGAGGAGGCTGATCTTCCCAAACAAACAAAGAAAAAGTAGGAATCAATGTGATGTTTCGCTGAGGTCCCATTCTACTGACCAAAACGACCCTCCTGAAATTATCAAAACAGAATTAGAAAGCACACTATAGATGTTAAAAGATACTAAAATGCTTGTGTTCAGTAGGCAAAGTGAATGCATGCATGGATAGGTTTTCCAAGGAACTCATTTTCATTCCACGAGAGAGAAGAATGTAAATACAGCGAAGTTAAACGTGTTCCATTTGTTGCATTCAAGATCACAGCACTAAATCTTCAATATGAGAGGCTGTGTCATAACATCATCACCTTGAATAGTCAAACTTATCCTCTAGCTAGAAGTCGTGGTCCTTCTTTTAGGAAGGGCCAAAATGGATCAGTGATTCAGGGTAGATCTGGGCGGATTCGAACCACCATTATCCAAACCACAAGGGTCTCAACCGTTTTGAGCTTACAGATCTTGAATTGAACAGTAAGGCGAGACTACGATTCTGAATGAGCAGCCCCTTGATAGATGATTTCAATTTCAAAGATTAGAATCCTGCTAATTGATTAGGCTTTAGATTATTTTGTTGAGCAATTCAAATCAGCTCTAGTATGGGCCTACAAATACAAGGGCCATGAAAGTTGGGAAAATACAAACTCTGTGTCACCAAAATAGTTTCGCTAACAACAGATGAAATGAATGCCAACCATGCAGATTTGCTTGAAAACAGAGAGACTGCAAGAATTCAAATCATTTGGGCTAAAACAACAGTTGGAGTGCAGGCAAAGTGGCAAACCATGCCGACCTGTAGCTGAATTTTAAAAAGACAAAATTCAAAAATCAAAATAGTTGAAAAAAAAATCAGTGAAGAAAAAAATTTCCAAGGGCCAAATCATGGCTCAAAAACAACATACAAACGGGAACAATGATTTCCAAATTGGTGTAAAAAAATTATTTAAAAAAGGTACAAAATTTAATAGAATATATGAAAGCTGAACTCAGTTGATTTTCCAAAGACTTGGCTCATAGGAACTGTGCACCCAATTAAATCTCAAAATCTTGAAATATAATCGATTTTAGGTTTAAGAGGAATGTCATTTAGGTATCAATAGAATATATAAAATCAGTTAATTTTCCAAAAACTTGGCTCGTACAAGCTGTGCACCTTTAAATCTCAAAATCTTGAAATCAAACACACAAATAATCGCTTTTAGCTTTCAAAGGAATGTCGCTTAGTATCAATCGCAGATAGAAATGAGTACAACCATGGTAGCAACATGTAAAACTTTGTTACTTTAATCTTGTAAAAACCATAACCAGGTATCAACATTTATTTCATTGAAACCAGTTCTATTCGGATTCCAGGAGTAATGATATTGTAACATGGTTCAATGCTGGCTCGTAGCAAATGCAATTAGATTGGGATTCGAACTCCGAGTCATATTTAAAGCAGGTTTATTGTCGGAGAATTGGATTCGGAGTCCAAAGATTTATTATTATAAGTCTATTAATTCAACTACTTACATAGTTGAAAGCTTTCAATGGTTTTCGAAAACTATGCGGCAAGCCAGGATCATACCATGTATGCAGTATGCCTAGACCAATCTAAGCTCATGAATTCTTTGTACCATGTCGCGCTAGTACAAGAGTTGCTTAGTTGATTACGCCACATCCAATTACCATAAATTAAAAGGAAGAAATAAAGATTTACATGTTTTTTGAGTGCTTTTAATCGTCTAAACAATGATTTAATTTTTGTCATGTTATACTCTAAATATACGTTATTATTGTTGTAGTATGGGTTAATAGTGTTGAGGATTGACGCGTCCCTAATCAATGATCATGAGATGATGAAAGATAATGAAATATTGTAAAATTGATAAAGAGAAAGTCCATATAAGTTACCAATCAATCAATTTAAAAGGAACTAAAATCAACAATAAAACAGAAAAAAAAACAGTGAATAGCATGAGGGAATACGAGGTATAGAACTCTGAGCTCATGAATTTTTTCTACCTTGTGGCGCTAATATAGTGTTATACTGCTTAGGTTTTTTAGTTTTTTTTTTTTTTTTTTTTTTTTTTTTTTTTTTTTTTTTTAATAAAAAGGAGGTACTGGGAAGGACCACAAGGAGGCACGCAATGGCCTTTTTTACCCGAAGTTCAACACAGTGCCGTGCCAAAGACGCAGCGACACCCCCCTCCGGGCATCGAGTACACCAAATAGGTGGGCTTGCCCTCCCCGCATAGTCTTTTCCATACACAAGGCTCGAACTTGAGACCTCTGCCTCAAGTCCCTCAACTTGCTTAAGGAGCACAGTCAACTTGCCAACTGAACTGGACCATGTGGGTGTGTTATACTGCTTAGTTGATTAGGCCATGTCCAGTTATCATGAACTAAAAGAAAACAAAAAAAACAAAAACATTCGATCCATTATTTAATTGCTTTTAACTTATTTCTGTCCTACTATATCATGCAAATACGTTAATATTATAGTCTTGTTTGGTAGTGGTCAGTATTGACGCATTCCTAATTAATGATCAAGATATTATGAAAGATGGTAAAGTTGATCAGAGGGCTAAACACATAACCAGAAAATCCAAATAAGTTAGCTATCAATAGGCAAAGTTCAAAAGGGAACTATAACCAACAGGAAAAAGAAAGGAAAAAAAAACAGTGAAGCTAAACTTATTCGAATGAGGGACTACGATCGAGGTTTATGGCCATGAACTCTGAGCCGATATATGCAAGTAGACACGGGGCTTCCATTGTTGGATCCAAATTGCAACTCCACCATGTTAACAATGGCCTCATCGCGGGCCTTCGCCACCGATCCCGACACACCACATGTCTGAACATTGCTCTTCCGAACGTCGTAACTGAACTCGGCCAAAACAAACTCATTCTTCTTGCCATCATACCGATCATGCTGCAACCAAGCGGTTACGCGGCAATCCTTGGGAGCATCGGACCGGTCATCAACAACACTATCCAAAACATGTTCAATAGTAATAGCCTCCGGCACAATAGGCTCCCTTAGCTTGACCACAACAAAGCCACTCCTCCCTTTCAAGGGAAAACACCGGCCTGGCTCTCCGAAACTAGGGCTCAACATATGAATGGCTTTATGGTGAACCCCATTCCACCACGTACTCCACCAGCCAAGCCATGGCCAGTCCCTCTCATAACGAGGCTCAGAATGGTCCACAACGGTAGCGCCCCAGCTAGCCGCGGCGTAGTCCGCCCTTGCGAGCCCGTCCGCCGCGTGCTTCTGAATCGCCTTCTCGACCCTATTGTCAATAGCTATGCGCCCAACAACGACGATCAGCTCAAGGAAAAAGAGCAAGACGGCAGAGAGAATGAGGAAGTCGAGCCAATGAGGCGATTTGTTAACGGTTGGGGCTTGGCGAGTGGGGGGAGCGGAATAAGGTGTATGGGCGGGTCTTCTAGTTTGAGCGGTGACGGCCATCTCTCTTGGTAGGAAAAAGAGTTGGAGATTTTTATTGTGGCACCCTGTTATACATAGCTTATTGGTATTACTATTACCGTATTAGAACTAAAAGATAAAAGATAAAAAAATAGATAAAATATGCTAAAATTATAAAATTTGACCCATTCTCAAATTTGGGTTTGGCTTCCGACCCAATTTTGCTATTGGGCTTGATTTCCGGCCCACTCTGTTCATTGGGATGTTGTTCAACATTTGGAATGCCTCTGGGCCCCTACTCGTTATTGGTATTGGATTTGAGACCCAGGTTTATAGTATCTGTTCGTGAAAGTTCGTCTGCCAACATGATCATGTTCTGACACCCTTGGCCGGCTTCAATCTTTAGGTGGGAGAGTGCCCTCATTCCGGCACCAAATTGGTTTTAGTCAATTGTACGATTGGGGTTGTATGGGTAGTCAAACCACTGACTACTCAATTCACTACACGGCTGCAATCCGTAGTGTTTAATCAGCGCTGTGTTTCGACACTGCTACTTTTGTATTTTTAATTATTTGTATTTTTAATTATTTGTATTTCAGATGCAATTTTTACATATTTTTCTTTCGCTTTGTTTATTTGCTTTATTTATGCCTTTTGACACAGCATCGTTGTAATTTTTCAATTTCAATAAAGGACTGACATCATTCAACTAAAAAAAAAATCATTTGCGACATTAACAAAATATTATTACTATAAAAAAATTAACTCTTAAAGATTGACTCTTTTGAACATGAATCGGTATAGAATAGTATAATTACTAGCCTTTTAAACCGCATACAAGCAAGCAAATAACATAAGATGATCATTATTCATGATATAATCTTCTGGGTAACTAAAAATAGTGGAAGGCTGAAAGCACAAGAACAAGTCTGGAAGCGACATCTTGAGTGTTTTTTTTTTTTTTTGAAAATACTAGGAAGGGTCCCGTTCCCCTGGTCAGCAGCTGACCAGAGATTTTGTGCTCAACTACCGTCCGATTTTAATCGGACGGTTGACATGTATTTAAATTTTTCAGAGATGATACATGTCAACCGTCCGATTTCAATCGGACGGTAGTTGAGCACAAAATCCCTGGTCAGCTGCTGACCAGGGGAACATCACAACACGGAAAGTAAATACAGAAGTACAGAACCCGAGACAGCGTGACTCAAAACGGTCAAAGTTAAAAACATTCAGGGCATTTAAGGGGAAGCTGATCTTCCCAAACTGTAGGCGACAACTTCAATATAATTTGCGTTGCACATACGGAGGCTACGGTAAACGTAAACCAAATGAAAGACAAAAACACCAATGCTTCAGAAAAGCCCAAAAAAGAAAAGAAAAAGAAAGAAAAGCAGGAATCAATGTGATGTTCCGCTGAGGTCCCCTTCTACTGACCAAAACGAAAGACCCTCCTGAAATTATCAAGGCAGATTTAGAAAGCACACTCTAAATGTTAAAAGATGCTACAATGCTAGTGTTCAGCAGGCGAAGTGAAGACGCACTAAATCTTCCATATGAGAGGCTGTGTCATAAGCTCATCACCTTAAATTGTCAAACTCATCCTTTAGCCAGAAGTTGTGGTCCAAATTTTAGGAAGAGCCCATACAGATCAGTAATTCAGGGTAGATCTGGGTGGATTCGAACCACCAATATCCAAACCACAAGGGCTCAGACGCTCAACCGTTTTGAGCTTACAGATCTTGAATTTAACAGAAATTGCATAACGGCGAGACCACGATTCTGAATGAGCTGCCCCCTTAATAAATGATTTCAATTTAAAATATCAGAACCCTGCTAATTGTTTAAAGACTTTCAGATAATTATTTTGTTGAGCAATTCAAGTCAGCTGTAGTATGGGGATAAAAATATACAAGGATCATGAACGTTGGGAAAAAACAAACTCTGGTTAACAAAATAGTTCCACTAACAGCAGGATAACAACATATGAAATGAATGCCAACCATGCAAACCTGCTTGGATAATTTTAAAGAGACTGTAAGAATTCAAAGCAGTGGGGCTAAAACAACAGCTGGAGTGCAGGCAAACCATGGCAACCTCTCTGAATTTTAAACACAAAACGAGACCATAAATTCAAACCAGTTGAAAAAAATCACTGAAGATAAAATTTCAAAGGACCAAATCATGAAATCAGTCGGATTTTCCTCTGTGAAGAAAACGTTTCCAAGGACCAAATCACAACTCTTATGGCCATAAAAAAAGTGAGCCTGCAACTTCATATAAAAAAAAAAAAAATTAAGGAAGGCCACTTCGGCAAAAAGTAAAAATTTCAAAGGGGAACAATGATTTCCGTACTGGTTAAAAAAACAAAGTTTAAAATTTAGTAGAATATATGAAAGCTGAATCATTTGATTTTCCAAGGATTCGGCTCATAGGAACTCTGCACCCATTTATTTAAATCTCAAAATCTTGAAATCTAACACAATCAATTTTAACTTTGAAAGGAACAATGGGACCAAATATGGCTCAAAAAGAACATACACGGGAACAATGACAAAAAAATAAAAAAGGAACAAAATATATATAGTAGAATATATGAGAGCTGAAATCAGTTGATTTTCCAAAGACATCGCTCATAGGAACTGTGCACCTTTAAATCTCAAAAGGATTGAAATCAAACACAAATAATCGAATTTAACTTTCGAAGGAATTTCCTTTAGGTATCAATTGCAGATATAAATGAGTACAACCATGGTAGCAACATGCAAAACTTCTTGTAAAAAACATAACCATGTATCAAAATTTATTTCATTGAGATCAGGTCATATCCAAAAACCCTTTTTCATCATATAAGAATCTGCACAAGTATCATGATAACGAAAGAATATAACACAACCACCAAACAATTTAAAGGAAGAGTTCACTAATCTGGGATCATGATTGACATACCAATACATCTGAATTTAATGAATGATACTTGAATAAATCTGATAGTGATATAATAAAACCATCTGAAAGAATAGGTTCACTTATGCTGGCTGATCATGACTTGACATATAATACATCCGAGTTCAATCAATAGATACTTAGTGAGAAGTTACTTCAACCTGAGCCTCCAGAGGTGATCCCAACCCCCAGCCATCTGATAGAGAGATATTGCTTCAAGCCTTGAAGATTCTTCAGAAGTCAGAACCAATTTTATATTCATAATTGAAGCCATTTGTGAACACATATTACAATACACGGACGTAGATTTGAAACAACAACCCAGTACACAAACTACAATCTTACATAACAGAAATAAATAAATTCCAGCCAATATGCCAGAGAATACTTGATCAATTGTTTGTCTGCACTGTATATGAATAATAACATGGATGCAAGGCACTGATTAAGTGCAGAAAATGGAAAGAGAATTGGATAGCCGAAGATGTAATTGACATAGATCAGAAGTTACAAAGTTGTTCAATCAGAATTGCAAGGATTACCACATGTCTATCAATTGTAAACCCTTTTAATTTCACTGCTTTGATGATCCAGATTAGCAAAACCAAAATCAAATAACTAAATGTCTATCAATTGTTTACGTGTGGCATAGATATGATTCATAGTCTCATGGATTCTATCTGCGCTTTCATATTGCAACAACTACTTGTGTGTGCATGGAAGTAACGGTTGCCATGTATCTAGAGATAGCAAATATTTGTGCCAGAATTAAGATTATTGGTGTAACTATTTGAGAATTAAAGGAAAAGAATTACGCAGATGCAGATGATACCTTTGGTGTCGCCGAAGTTGTCCAGAACCTGAGATTCGGCTGGTTTGGATGAGCAGAACGAGCAAATAAAAAGTAAAGAAAGCAGAACACAGAGGGGAAGAGACCCTGGGCTATAAAAAAAAAATCCCCATGCTGTCTCCCCCTCGAACCAACAAATTTCTTTTTTTTTTATTAAGTTTTTCTTTGACCTGCCATGCAAGCGCACCTGCCATGGCAAAGGCCGGATGACAAAGATCGGTCCAGGACTCAGCTCATTCACTAAGCCTATCGTCCCGATTTCTTATACATCCTTGTTCCAAATCCAAGCTTTCCCTTTGTGCTCACAAATTGTCAAATTACAATCGTGCCAAACCAGTAATACCATAACTCTAGGTAACCAACAATCGAATCTCCAGACAAAACGAAACGAGATTGGATCTGCATAGAAACTCCTAGGCACAACACCTTCAGATTCGAGGAAAGCTCCATCGTCTCAGCTGATTACCACAAACAAATAAACAAAATTAAACGAAACAGAATCGAAAACCAAAGCAGACAAAAACAGAGCATAATCATATACACTGAAATTAAACGAACGAGAGTATATACTGAGTCAATTTCAACGGATTGGAAGCATAATCTGACCTGCAAATCGATGAAGAAGCATAAGAACACCACCAGCTGAAGCCGATTACAGACTCTAAAAGCTTCAGGTCTTAAAACCACCATCACCGTGTAGATCTCGGGGAGACCTAATCGAATTCCGGATCCATAAACACAGAACGGAATCCATACAGAACGGATCTGAAGGAACAGAGACAAATACGAAGACGAACGCAAGGCGCGTTTGATTATTTCCTTGAACGCTCCTCGTCCTTTTAAATAAAGAGCGGCAGGGAACGGACGGTGGAGATTGACACGTTATCGCTTTAGATGGACGGCTGGCGATGGGGCTGACGAGGCGGTGGGATTAAAAAGCACGTATCTGATGCCAGTGGGGCATTGCGTAGTTGCTGGGCAATTATTATGTGGTGACCGCTTCAAACACGACAACCGAAATTGCCGACATACAGATGGGGACATGCCCTTCTGGTGCGAAACACGTGGTTAGGGCGATTATTTCAACTTTCAACAACTATTTCTTATTCAATTTAGTTAACCCCCCTTCTAGATTATTCGATACTTGGGCCGTTGAAAACATATATTGGCCCAATGTTATGACTGTGCGGGCTTTATGGGCTGCTAAATATATTTCGTTCCATCGGACAGAGCCCAAATCTAGACCCTAACGCAGGCGCGGCTTGAATAAGCCTCTGGATCATTTACCTAATTTGAGCCGACCACTAAAAATTTTGCGTGCCCCATAATCCCATATCCCCATTTTAATTAAAAAATCATTGTAGACTGTCAAATTCTGATCACTGGTCGTCAGACTCTAAAATCCGGTCACAAGACTCCGATCACTGACAACCTCGTCGGAGGTTCCTAAAGAGATCAAGAAGACTTTTATTACCTCCCAATAAAATTCAATATTTTTTATTAAATAAATAATAAAAAAATTTATTGAGTATTATTAGAGGGCAATAACACTTCCATCACGGAATTTCGAAGGTCGGCTACATGATTCAGTTAAAGTCTCTGAGTGAGAGAGAGAGAGAGGGTAAAATTATAAAAAAAAAAAAATTAATAAAAATGGAATTAGTGTAGCTCAAATTTGAGTAAATAGACTTTATATATATATATATATATATATATATCACTACAAGAAATTTGGGTATATGCAAGGGGTTTATTTGCAAGGAGTCAAAATTCCTTGCATTTGGATTGATAATACCAAGAATTATATAAGTCCTTGCATTTAGTTTGGAGATAATGCCAGGAACACATAAAGTCCTTGCATTTTGTTTGTTAAAATATAAAAAACGTAAAAGTCTTTGTATTTGCTTTTCATTTCCTTGCATAATTGGTTGAGCGGGATCTTTGGCGCTCTTAGGTTAACTCATTAATTTTTTTTTTCACTCTCTCCCTTCCTGTCTTTCTCCATCTCTCCATTCTCTCTCCTCTCCCACTTCCCATAGCCAAATTTTAGTCTCATTTCCTCTCATACTCAACCAAACCAGTATCTAGGGTTTCTCCACTTCAAAGTCACCCTCCGATCTCCTCTTATTCAAACCTAGAACCCTCCTCTTCCCTTTTCCAATTTCAAATTCGACCGCAGCGATTCCCAATTCCATAAATATGATCACAGCTCTGGCAACGCCTAGAGATGGTATAGCAATTTCAAGAAGGCTATTACCTAGATATTCACAGAGTACTTGCGCCGGGCTATGGAGATTCGTATCATTTTGGATGACGACGGTCCCAGCCCGGCCTCTAACGGTGATGCTGCGGTGGTTACTAGTCTGAAGACCAAGCTCCGAGCCCGGCTTAATTTGCCGGTCAAGTTCCCTCAGTTCTTTACTGGTTAGTTTGTTTGCTTCTGATAATGGCTTGGTTTTACTTTGTTGTGTTGCTATGTTTTGAATGTTTGGTAATGTTGATTGTAGCTAGAGTGCTAGGATTTTTGTTTTAGTTATTGCAGGAACCCCAAAATACCTCAGTTCCCCCGAGATGAAGAACCAAGCCTAAAATACCGAACACCCAAATCTAGCTATGCCGTCTATCTTTTCAAGTTCTCAGTGCAGATTTGTATTTATGCTTGGCAGTAGATCTAGCCTCAAATCGCCCTGACACCACTCTCAGTATCCCCTTGTCCCTCTATCTCTCCTGGGTTTAATTTGATAGCTTTTAATTAATGGTTTAGGTTTGACTTTAATGGATTCTGGGTATCATTATTTGGTTTAATATTGTTTTGGTGTGAATGCAATTTGCTTAAAGTTTGTCAGATTGCATTTGAATTTCAAGATTTTGATTTTTCTTTAATGCAGTATCATGTTACACTCTTTCTCAGCCCTCAAGCTTCTTTGTAAAAGCTTTAATGTTTTGCACCATAAGCTGTCTAGTGGGTCCCCAAGTCTCTTGCAACTTTATGTGGGTAAGTTTTCTTCAAATTATTTCATTGTCTGAGTAATGTTGAGATGATATGATATAGTCCTTGCTAGATTTTGGTGTTGCGTATGAATTTGACAGTCATGTTGGGAGTATGTGAAAAAGTTCAATGCTTTGTTAGTTTGTTAGTGTTAGATAGAGTCATGGAATCAAGATGGACATAAGTTGATTCATCTTCTAGTCTTCTATAGTAATAGTTTACTATTGAAAACTTGAGTTGCCTTCCAATGGGAACAAATGGATGAAAATTATCTTCGTAACACAAGGCTTCTTGAATGGTAATGGATGCTCTTACCCATTTTGCATCCTTTATTTTTAATAGTTCAATGCAGGGGAAGAACATATCATAGAGCTGTCCTCTAGAAATCTTTATCTTTGTTCTCTTCTATAGTTTGCTGCCAAAACAGGGGTTTAAAAGCTAAGAATATATTCTCTAGGCAAGTTATGAAGCTTTATACACCTAATCTCTGTGATATATGAATCTGATATTTTTAAATTTTATGATTACTTTCTTCTTTCTAATAACAGTGTTCTACTACTACTCTGTTCCTCTGTGCCTCTTCTGCTGTCTCTGCCTCAAACTTTCTATAGGACTGTAAGTTCACTAAGTTGTAAAGCTTATTATTTTCAATTGTGCATCTTTCTTACTTTATAAATTTTATGAATGATGATGAATGAATCTATTAGCTATGCATCGACTAACATCTATCTACGAATCTATAATATTCTTTTTCTGTAATTGGCTTATGGCTTGCGTTCAGGGTTGGTTAATTAATTGTTTATGTGTCTGTTCAATTTCAGGTATTTGAATAAATATTGTTGCTGTTTCTTAGTTCAAATGAGATTGTTTCAGGTATTTAAATTATACATTTATGTTTATTGTTCACTAGTACAAAAAGTTAATCACACAACACTAATCACACAACAGAACACAAATCATCTGTTATGTGTTGAAGTCAGTTTAATCATACAACGGTGCTGGTTGAATTATGTTGTGTGAATGCCAACAAAGTGATAACTTTTTTATAGGAACTACATTGCACAACGGAAATTAAGCATGGTCCGTCGTCTGAGCCTTAAAAATTTAGCGGAAGATTTCCCTCCACTTCGGAGTTTCGGATGGATGTTGAAAAGCTGAAATCTGGGCTATTAGGACAACGGGTTTTATTATTGCCGTTGTGTGATTGAAAAACTAAGCACCAAAGTTGAAGGATGCTTGCTTGAATGTCTTCACCGAGATAGGGCTAGTGCAAGCTACAATAATCATACAACAGATTTAAGGTTTTCCGTTGTGTGAACATGCAACTGGCGGTAACATTTTAACCAAAAATGTTGAAGGCGCCATGTTTCCCTCCATGATTTCACATTTTATACATTCAGACGACAGTGAGATATATTTCCGTTGTGTGAATAACTTAAGAAAATTTTTAGCTAGGTTTTGATTCCCACATCATGTCTAAAAGAAAGAAAGAACTTAGCTCTCTCTCTCTCTCTCTCTCTCTCTCTCTCTCTCTCTCTCTCTCTCTCTCTCTCTCTCTCTCTCTCTCTCTCTCTCTCTCTCTCTCTCTCTCTCTCTCTCTCTCTCTCTCTCGACTGCATATCCCTTGCACTTAGCTCTCTCTCTCAATCTGGCTTGTTGCTATCGTGCTTTGCTGCTGCCGGTCCCGACTCTGCCACCGTTCGCGATTTCTCTCTCTCGATCTGCCACCGGTCGCGATTTCTCTCCCCGTTCGGATCCATTTTGGTTCCGCCTTCCAGAGTTCCAAGCTCCAGCCACCGAGCCACCTCCCCTTTCAGTCTGCCTGAGCCACCTCCTCTGCCACCGAGTCACCTTCACTGCAAGTCTATATCTCTGATCTCTGCGACTCCTTCAAGGCTTCAATCCCTGAATCTTAGGTAAACATCGATTACCCAGTACCCATGCTGATGATGTTTGATAATTGGGAATGGGTTGTCCAGATTTGTGAATCATGATGTTTGGTGTTTTGGGTCTAGGCCATCAAGGACTGGGTTCGTTGGGTTCGTGACGAAAGCATAGCCATCTCTAAAGCAAAACTAGTTCTCCCTCTCTCTTTCTCTAGGTTTTGCTCTTCACTTCCGCTACCGGCTTCTGTAAGTTGCTTATCTCTTTCTCTATAAAACAGCAACCCTGAAATTGATTTAAATCGCTATTGTCTTTGTTCGTTTGTGTGTTTCTCCTTTAACCAATTGCCACTATAATCTTTGTTTCAGAGCAGTAAGCAGCAGCTAGCTTCTCCGATGTCGAGTTTCATGCCAACAGCCAATCGATCAGAACACGAATCCCAACAAGTTTGAGGTCTAAATTCAATTCAACTTTTTGATTTTCTTTGATTTGATTCATGAATATATATATATATATATATATATTTGTTAATTTTGTGTAATTTGGATTCAATCAATAGGTCTCTGAACCTCCAAACGACTCCATTTCGAGCCTCAGCTTCATCCCCAAAGCCAATCACCTTGTCGCCACCTCCTGGGTCAACCAGGTTTCAATTCTTTCGCTTTTTATTCCTAAAAAAGCTATTGACTCTTAATCTGTAAGATAGTTATTGAATTTAATTGGTGCAATATGTTTTGTAGTAGTGATTATGATTTAGGAATAATATGCCTTTGTTTAGGTTTGATGTTGGGAGATACAACACAGTGGACAAAATCTTGCTAGTACCCTAAGGGAATGATTTCACATGACCATCAAGTACGGGGCAAATTCTCTGTCTTGTATTGTTTGATTTTATTGCTGACTCTATGTTACGTGAAACTACTTTGATTTTTGGTGTCTATCAGATGGCATCATCATCTATTATTTCTTGGGCTAACTAGTAGTCATTGCATCATCATATATATACAGAAGCGTCTGAAGAAAACGAGGTTGGAGGTTTAGGAAGAGAAGAAAATGACAGAGGTTGCTTGTTGTAAGTAGATATTCGGTAATTTCTCGATTCTTGACTGTTTATTATTTTGCTGCTTCTGTTTCTTATCAGTATTATGTTAACTTTGTATTTATGTATGAGGATGTAGAAGATTTTTAGATGCGTGGGGTTTTTGTTTATGCAATGTTGTTGTCTGTACTTGATGGAATCAGCATGAACAAGGATTTCATTGCAGTTCTTGTTTCTATTGTAAGATATAAATGACTATTACACTAGGATAGAAATAGTGGATTACGAGAAAAACAAGTAACTCTGCTAGGCATAAAAACTCTTAACTTCTTGGTGTTTGCATTTGATAGAGGGCTTGTGCATGTTGTGTTGTCAAAGCTTGACTTGTTCCCCTAATGGGCTGCTTTCCTTTGTCTGCGATATTAACAATCTAAAAACAAAGTCTCGAGTTCTTATGACGCATTTTCAAGCTAAATGCAAAAACCATGCACACAGAAGAGACATTCTGCTTATAAAAATACTATTGAATGTGTTACTGGAATTGTGTCAAGAACCATATCAACTAAGGTTCTGCTCAGATTAGCATCTGTTTACTTTTATGTGTGCTTCTATATGAATTTGGTAACAAGTCAACTCATTTTTATACTCCTCTTCTACAGGGCATGTTGGAAATATACAGCTCTTTGTCTGAAGCTGACAATAAGGAGTTTGAGACTGCATATAGTGCCTCCTATTATCCTTGCATGGACATCCTCTATGAATGCTATGAGGATGTAGCAAGCGGCAGTGAGATCCGTAGCATTGTTTTGGCTGGGCGGCGATTTTATGTATGTTCTCCTATCTGTTCCCAGTATTTAATAGTTTTTAGAATGTGATTCACAATGTTTTGAGCTATTAAGGTATCCATATGATTTAGTTTCTGTTTTGCGCCTCCATCTAATTCTGTACTCAACTTGATAAGCACACAATCCTTGAATCTAATGCAGATAGGACTTTGCCCAGAAGCTGCAAATCACTTGCAAGAAATGAAGGACATGCTAATTGCCATATCAAATGAACTGCTTGATGATGTCAATGAACTTTGCCTTCTTTCCTTTACAGCTGCATTCAGGAATGACCCCGTGAGATTTGATTCAGAGGTTCATCTACATAATGAGGCAGGAGGATATGCAGAGTGGAATTCATCATCAGTTTCATCCTCTTCTACGGATAAGTTTGGTTTCTCTTCTTTTCCTGTTGAGAGAGAACCTTACATCCCAAAGTTTGTTGAAGTTAACTATACTGAAGGTTCAAATGACAAGAAGTGGAGGGATGGTCCTTTCCCGTGGACTAAAGAACTGGAGGTGCTTACCTCGATTATATCATATTTCTTATTTGCATTACTTGTCACCCGAATTATTGACTGGCTACTGCCAACTTACAGGCTAATAATAAGAGAGTGTTTGGTAACCACTCTTTCCGCCTCAACCAAAGAGAGGTCATTAATGCTACAATGAGTGGCCATGATGTTTTCGTTTTAATGCCAATTGGAGGGGGTAAGAGCCTGACATATCAGGTACTTGAATCTTTTTCTCACGACTCTTTTGACTTGTTTCAGGTAATGTTTTTCTTCCAGACTTTATTTTCATTTGGATTTTACCTTTTCTTCTATTGAACAATATACAATGATGTTCCTTCCTCTGTGTTCTCATATCTGCTAGGCAAATATTCCTGCTGCTTACCTAAGTGCCAATATGGAGTGGAGTGAACAACAGGAGATTCTTAGAGCACCGAGTTCTGAATATTATAAATACAAGCTGTTATATGTCACCCCTGAAAAAGTTGCCAAGTGAGTGTTTGTTCCCTACAGTAGTTGTATCCTAGCAAACATATTCATTTCTGTGCCCTATGTTACATCAACGGCAGCACTTTATTAGTAGTGTATATTCCCTCTTGGTTTGTAGTTGTTGAGGTTTATATTAATTGGGTTGAGTTGTGCATATTCAGAGTGATCCTGAGTTAAATGTTGACCAGTTGGATAGTGCACTAAAAGACAATGTGGCAGCTGAAACTGATGCTCCTGCTGAATATAGTGAAAAGGAGGCATTTGATGATCATCAGTACAATGGTAAAGAACCAATCATCTGTTAGGTTAGTCATCACTGTAACTAGGCTTTTGTTTTTAAACTGTACACAAGTTTCAGTCTTTCAGATGTTTTGCATTGTGGAAAGGGAAAATCTGTAAGCAACGCCTTTGAATTGTACATGAATTGTAAAGACTTCGAAGCCTTTATTTCATCTTAAGAATATAACCATTGATAGTGCTCAGACCTTAAAGTTTGGTTAAAACCGTAAAAGGCAAGGGCATAAGAAAGAGAACTAAACCCATAAAAGAGTGCAACACTTGGTTATATATCAAACTTTAGCCGATCAAATTTTTTTATAATTTAGTGCTGGTTGTCCTGTTTCAGAGCTCTTTGAAAGATGACTGTACAGATAAAAGCATAGAAAGCCTTGATGAGGGAAAGACAGTATTAATGAAGGAAGCAATTGGAGAAGAAGCAAAGGATGCATTGGTGAGATGATTGTTGTGAAAAAGAATTTACTAATGCCATATTATTGGTGAGATGATTGCGTTTTGTATATGTTATGAACTATGTTAACAAATTCCCCTGAATGGATGCAGGTTTCAATTTCGAAGACATGCAAGCTTTTGAAGTCAATCTCAAGGTTGAAAGCTTTTGAAATATTGTTATTTGTTTTCGTCTGAGAGGGAATTTGTTTTTTATTCATATTGACTGATTGAATGTGATGTGAAATCAGAACCAGAAACCGGGGTTGTTGTTGTGGATGAGGATGGAAAACTAGAAGACAGAGTTGGAGTGGCCTTGAAATGTCTTCCAAACTATGATCCTGCTACCTGTTTGTTCGAAACAGTTTAAAGCTGCAACGGAATCACCCCCCTATACAGAAAGTGTGTGCGTAGGATTGGAGCATGCACACTCTTTTTTCCAGTTTCAAAGCGCAGAGACAGAGAGAGACTACACTTTGTTAGATCGCAGGTTTTGTTCCTTGGTTTGGGTTGGACTCTAAGGGCTTCTGCTTTTTGTGTCCTTCCCCTGCTGCATTGTGTTGTTAGATTTGGTTTGGATTGGATTGATATTATATCAGCTTTTGATTCATGTGTAGCTAGCTAGGAATGCTTTCTTGTTTGGTACATTACCTAGTCACTTGAATGTATGGATGTTTGAAAAATGGTAATGGAATGATATGGATTTGAGTACTTTTGATGTGGTAATTACTGTCCAATAGTCACTGGTTTGTTACTCAATTTGATTACAATATTCACACTACAGCTAACCAAATAGAGTAGTTGTGTGAACTAACAACCAACAACAAAAGAAACAAACTTCTGTTGTGTGAGATTCATAACACACAACAGAAACCAAATAGAGTAGTTGTGTGAACAAACAACCAACAACAAAAGAAACAAAGTTCTGTTGTGTGAGATTCATAACACACAACAGAAACCAAATAGAGTAGTTGTGTGAACTAACAACCAACAACAAAAGAAAACAAAGTTCTGTTGTGTGAGATTCATAACACACAACAGAAATGAAATCATCTCCGTTGTCTGAGTAATCAACAGACAAGGGATATAATTTCACTTCAGTTGTGTGTTATTAATCTCAGACAACAAAGAATGAGTAATATTTGTTGTGTGTTACATATCTCAGACAACAAAGAATGAGTTATATCTGTTGTGTGTTATGAATCTCACACAACAGTGAATTCTTTCTTCTGTTGTCTGAATGTGCTGAGGCATCGCCGCCCATGCCAAGCCAGGCACATGCTGCGCAGAACTCACACAACGGAAATAGGTATTTCTGTTGAGCAAACTATTATCACACAACGGTGAAATCACCGTTGTCTGATTTTTCAATCACACAACACTCCCTTAGACCACGGTGAGCTTGGTCATCACACAACACAAATCCACCGTCGTCTGATGACCTTTTTGTAGTAGTGGTTGGATTGCATGCAATTCTGTGGCATTTGTTTTTATTTTTTCATCATGTTTTTTGTTTCTGGGTTAGTTTCCTATATATTAATATGTTTATTTGCATGTTCTGCTTGCAGTATATCCCAGTGAAGAATATGAAGGCATGCTAAACAATATTCCAACAATCTGAGCCACTTCTTATTCAAAACGAATACAAATTGTAATCTTCTCATCAGTTGTCAGGATTTTCAATTTATCTAAATTCAGGTCAGTAATTCAAACTTGAATGTCCCTGTTGTGAGACCTCATTCTGTAAATTCTATATATTTGTGCTGCCTTCACACAAACTGTTAATTTTTAGGTAATACCATACCTCTTTCGTGATTAAATATAAAAATATAGTTGGATTTACAATTTTATGCTTTAAGAGTCCTTTTATTTTATTTCTTTCCTGTGGGACTTGGGGTATTGGATGAGTGAGAATATTCGCAACAGCCTCAGGTAGTACAGCTGTAGTCTTCAAAATTTGACTTCAATGACATGAAAACTCAAGATTTATGTTTGTACTGATGATTGATACTTTGATAGTCTCTTAGTCTTCTGTTTGATCTCTCACATGCTGGATTGATGGAGATAATAATGTCCAAAGATTGAGTCAAAGGTTATAATGATATGGGATTTATAAATTTGTTCTTGATAAAGTGGATATTCAGGAATTAGGTTTGTTGTGATTCCTACAGCTTCTAATTATGAAAAAAAAAAAAAAATCTTCTCTCTTATATGTTAAACAAATCTTTAGGATAAATGTTTCGGTTTGTATATGCAAGTCTGAGAAAGAGTTTTATCATTTTGATTAAACTTTCTGATTATGCTTGAGTATTTATCTATGTCGCAAAGATACATGTTCAATATATAAATGATTTTATACAAACCTATAGCTGCAGATACCTCTAATCAAGTTTCTAGGTGGGAAATAGTGATTTTATACAATGCCTATTGTATATGGACTGATGTATTATCCTTTGTCCATAGTATGAAGGCATTCTTGGAAATACAGTAGCTTCAACATAGCTTAGTCTGCTGGAGTATCATTAAAATGGTTGGAAATACAGTAGCTTCAACATACCTCTACGTTTCTGTTCTATATTGGATCTATAGTTTTCTCTGTCCTCTGTCTTCTCTTTTACAGGCTTTCAGGAACTAGTTTGTTCTATATATGATTGCTTGTAGGAACATGCAGCTTGCATGATGTAGGGCTATTGCCTCTTCTACAAATGAGTTAATTGGGTGTAATCATACTTTGCAAAAGATGAAGTAATGTGTAATTTCTTTGTTATAGTGTTTAGGTCTGGTGCTAGTGTCGTTGGAATTTATAAAGCGTTACTTGATGTGTTGGATTAACTAACTCATGAGAACTAGAGGACTGACAATAAAATGGAAGTGTTTGGAATGAATTCAGCACACTTTTAGCAAAATCTCTTTCAATTATCTTGCTAGATGTTCCTTTTATGTTTATTTTGACTACTTAGAAAACTGAAGCTTCTTCTTTCATCTTGTATATCTCTATGCAGTATTTAATACCAAGATCATCTCATGCAGTTAGGTGAGCAATCAAAGCTTAATTCGTATATGTATACATGAGGCTTGATTGAAATTTATGAAACTGATAAACATATTACTGGTATACATTTGAGCATAGGTTTTTCTTTCTCAACTTAGATTTTAGGATTGAGTTTTACTGTAAGTTGAAGATAAGGATCAATGGTTATGAAAAATAACAGAATTTTAGATATACAAGTATAGAAGCTCTTTCAAAACTGCAAAATATATAATTTATCATTCTTTTAGTGATTGCAGTTGACAATAAATTTTCCATGATCCACTAGTTTATTCTAGCCAAGTGATCAAAGTTCTCATCTTTACAGGTGCTCAATAAGAATGAGGCCGCCCCAGCTAGAAGTGTTCTGGGGTTCTAAAGGAAAAGATTTGTGATTATCTCAAAAGTCTTCGACATAGAAAAGATATCTTCAGCTAGAAGTGTTTTGGGAAATGCTTTGTGATTATCTCTTTAACATATATAGATAAGATGTAGACAAATTGTCCCAAGTTTCTGTTTCAAATGCATGTAAGCGTCATTTCTTTAGATTTGGAACTAGAAGTGTTTTGTACGTGTAGCCTTAATTTTGGATGCACAAGCGAACTAATTGTTTTTAATTCAAGGAATAAAAGAAGAGTCTGGAATGACATTTGGGGTATATTTCCTTATTCATTTTTTTTTTTAATGCAAGGAATGATATGCAAGGAATTGTCCTTGTATATTGGTTAACCATAGTTAACCTTAGGTACTGAATTCCTTGCATTTGAGATTAATAATTCCTTGCATTTGCAAACTCAAATTCAAGGAATTTTCAAGTTGTTGTATTTGCTCTTTTGCAAGGGCCTCTTTGCAATGACTCAAATGCAAGGAAAATTCCTTGCATTTGGGTTAATGCAACGAATTTCCAGCTTTTTACAAGGAAAAAATTCCTTGCAAAAAGCCTTTTTTCTTGTAGTGTATATATATATTAGAAGATGAAAATTTCATTAATAACCAAATATAATCCATAGTTACGAGGCCGTCAACATGAGTGACTTCTATGAGCCAAAAAGGCCAAACTCCTAATTAAATTTTACGCTCATACCCGCGAGCTACAATGAGTAACAACCAAATCTGTACCAATACAACCCAGCCACCAACATTACGATGAATTGTTTTCACCTGTTCGAACACCGCGATCCAAAACCGCCAGACCACGTGTAAGGATGAATATTCACCATCACGTTGATAACCAAAAAGCACAGACAAAAGGCCAGACCATGACACAGCAGAACAACCATGACACCATAACGATGGCATTGACACTACACAAAAACCCCCAAACCCTCACTTATAAGAGAAGGGACTTATTTTCAATAGAACAACAACTGGGCAGAAACCCTAAACCCTAAAGAAACTGAAAACAACACAAAACCAGTGAGGCCCAAGAAAAGAAGCCCAGCCCAAACACTCCTTTTCCCAATAGAGAGCAAGTGTAACGCCCCAAACCGCACCTCACCAGCTTGGGCACGTCACAGTGCCGCGGGGCTCTAAAATATAAACCGAAAGCTCGATTCACATTCTAGAGGACCGCTAGGCTTTTTATTTGTAAACTTTTCGTATAAACACAGCGGAAACTACAAATATTTTTTAGGTGAAAACTTGAATTGCTAGCAACTATTGTGTTTGTTCAGAACTTGGATAAAGACGTACACGGGGTACGGATTTCAATGAAAGATAATCCAACTGAGTTTAACCTGGGGCTAGATAACAACAAACTCCGAAGCACGAAGTTTGAGAAATATAGGTTAACACAACTCCAGACAAGGGTTTACCGAACTTGTTATGCACACCCGGCTCCATCCGCTATTGTCCCGTCACCAGTGCACAGTACCTGCATTCATACTGTTGTAGGGGTGAGCTTTCGTCCTCGCTGCTCAACAGGAACTCTAACTCGACTAGGCATGAAACCAATAAATAAATTTTGGAGCTCCAGTATGAAAATAGGCTTAAACCAAGTACTTGAAAATGAACGACAAACTTTAATATTTTCAACGTGAAAACTGATGCATGATGCTTAAATAAATACGACGCCAAATCCAAGTGTTACCTGATGGCCGGTCCCATAGACCCACTACACGACCTTACCTCATCTTAATTTATCACCAGGTAAGCGTAGCGAGAACGTCCACTACATAGCTACACACACGTACCGAGTCTGTGATTGCAGATACTCGGACGACCGGTATAGCTAACCCTCCGGAGGTTTAGGGGATCGAACCCAAGGAAGTCAGTGCCCCTTTCGCTCTTAAGCCATCACATATCTCACAATTTAGTTAGTATGCATTGCATTTTAACATAACCAAACCGTACTACCCATCATGCATCATTTTAACACAAGATATAAGAAAATAACTAACCGAGGAGAGTCCTGAATCCCTACCTGGATTCCGATGCTTTCTTTCACGTACTCCAAGAGTCGCGAACCTTCCGTTCCTCGGGTAACTGGAATCCTAAATTCCGACATTTCGATAGTTAATATCTTATTGAACAAGTATACGAAATCACGACGATTAATAAATCGTCCAAACCAACCTTTCCTGGTTTGACCAGGATTGACCATTTTAACCATTGTTTGACCAACGTTTGACCATCTGAGACTTGTTCAATAATTAACCCAAATTACCGAACCTTTACTTATTTTCCTTTCTTTGCTTATTACCATTTCATATAATGCTCAAACAACGGAAATTATAATAAATTTCCAATCTCGTCAACGAATAAGTTCGACTTCACTTAACGATTGTGTCGCGTAGTAATTCGACGGAATTACTAAGGACACCCAATATTTTTCCAACATAATTTCGACTCAATATGGATGTACCTAGTTTACTCTGGACACCCAATACTAGAAATTGATCTTTTCCAAACTTTTCTCAATCATCTAAAGTCTCATCAATACAACCATTTCAATATCACCAACAGATCCATCAGTTCACTCCAAATTAATCCATAATTCACAAACTACCAAAACTGCACAACTTGATTAAACTAGGAAAAACACCACAGTTCATCCAATATGCCAAACGTGCCAAAGGTGCAGAACTTCGATTTACCTTCGATAGCACAAATTGCAGGTGAAAAACCCAGGCTCCCCTTTCCCGGAACCCGGCTAAAAACACACTGCCAAATCGATGTCCACCAATGCACAGCTTCTGAAATTTCAACTTCACCAAAGCAACAACCCATCAACAACGTCACAACAATCACAACACACCAAAGCCGAGAGTAACTCAACTAACCTTATTTTGATCCTCAACGTTTTCTGGAAAACTCGACGAGGCTCACTCGTGAAGAAGTACGGTCTGGCAGTCACCAACTCGAAATTTCCAGACTTTAACCTCAATCAAGGTCAGTCCTCGCCTATAGATGCAGTCGAGGTGGAAGACAAACCCAGAGGTGCCAGAGAGCGAATGCGCCCTGAATGGTGGCCGGAAACTGGCCAGAGCAGTCACTGCACTCACCGCCACATCTCCCTCCTCGTTCCGTGCATGGACGATCAGAAGCTACTGGGATGTAGGCGATGCAGAGGCGAAGGGAATGGTGGGTATGCGCCGTCGTGCGGTGGCCGGAGGACGGAGTTCCGGCCGGGTTTTCTTTCTCGGGTCGGTGGCGTCCGGTTCTGGTTCTATTCTCTCTCTCTCTCTCTCGATCCTTCAGGCTCTCCCAACAGAACACATGGATATATAGACTGATCCAATTAAGGATGAAAGGCTAGGATCAAGAGGTGGAGTCGGTGGATGGCTAGGATCACGCCATCTGTTCCTAATTTCTTAATTTAATTTCTCAAAATTCCTCAACTTCAGAAAATAGTTAAAAATAGCTCGGGTATCCGGAAAATTCCCCGAAAATTTCCACGAACTCGCCGTGCCGTATACTTTACCATCCACCTCCTAAATTGAGGATTTCACCCCATGAAATTTCTGAAAATTTTTCCCGAGTACTTTAACTTTTATTGAAATCGATAAGTCAATTAGCGAACTATTTTATTTAAGCTCGAGAACTTTTCCGGGGCTCACAGCAAGCGCCCCAGACCGTCCTTCCCGACGCCGGCAAGCTCCAATGTCACCACTCCGCCGCCACAACCCTACGCCACCGCGCCGCCTGTCCACGTTGTAAACAGATCCGACAATCTGCATACGACCGCAACCAAATCCAAAACCGCGACTGATCCTGGTCTCGATTCTATCTCATCCGCCGCATCATAGATCGCCTGAATGGTGGCGCCATATCCTACCACCGGAAAGGGCCATCGAGTCGCTGCTCCACAACCGCCTTCGTCTCCGATATGAGAAGGACAGGATGGGATCTGTCTGTCCCGCCCAAGGTCAAAGACCCAGCCTTCTTTCTCAGACCACGCCTCTTCTTAAACAACCCACCGCTACTCATCACCAGCGTCCCCTCCTGGACAGGAACTCAATGGCAGTGGCTCCGACAGCGTTCGATCGGGAGAGAACAAACCTTCAGAATGTTTTGCTTTTTCTCCACGCATGGGCTGCGTTCTCTACAAAATCTTTCTTTTGTATAGTTGTACTCGGACAGACATTTTATATTTTAACTAACATGAACATGTCATGAGAAGACTTATATCAAAACATATTTCCGATACTTATCGGATGGAGACTTATGGTACACTAACGAATTTATCATATTATATCATAAGACGATATAATATGATAAGAAAGGCGATAAGACTTATAACGCGGTATTGTTTCGATACTTACCAGATGGAGACTTATTATCACTACAGTCGGACGAGATTGTCGCGATATTGATAGGGGATGCGAGCAGGGACGTAGCTAGGAATTGAAAATGGGTTAGGCTAATTTTAGCTAGGGACAGATCCAGGATGTCAAGTTTGGGTTGGCTAGAACAATAAACTATTATTTTCGTGCTAAAAGCATATAAATTTAAAACATGATTGAGTTTATTAAAAATACCTATGTGATACACTTTATAGATTAACAATTGTACCAACAGTAAATAATTGAATCTAGAGAAATACAGCTCATTTACTATACTCAATCCCATCTTGAAAAAGAATAGATAAAGTTAGAAATATTTTGATGTTAAAATTCGTAAAAAAGAATAGACTCAAAAAAGAAAAAGAAAATGAAAATTAGTAAAAGAAGAAAGAAAGAAAAGGAAAAAAAAATCTATTCTATTGATAATTGAAGCAAAGACTTGATCTGTTTTAAATCAAAGCTTTAACCAACTGGTCTATGAGAAACTCATGTAAGTATTATACATTTCATGGTATATAAACATTTTTGGGTGAAAATTGGGTTGGGCTACAGCCCAAGTAGCCTTGTACATGGCTACGTCCCTGGATGCGAGTAACCTTGCATAATGTTTGTGCCTGTACTAAAGTGGGCGATGAACTCGAACTCTCCTACCACCAGCTGAAGAAACCAAACCTTCGGGCTCACTAAAACTCTTGTACTTGCTTACATTTGAGTCAGACTGGTTCGGGTTCCAACGCTATTTTATGGGTCATGGGTCCGCGTTGAAGGCTTTGTCCGACCTTTTTTTGCCCTGAACCAGCCTAGCTAGTTGCGTTTGGGTTTGCTTGGCAGCCCCTGTTCGTCCATTCTTGTCAAGCGTTATCCCAAGGGAAAGAAGATGACCCCGATAATCCATGTGCACATTTGTTCAAGACCGGCACAGAGTAAGCACCTCATGAAACCATAAACGCCGGAAAACAAATTAACTAAAACAAACATTATTTCTCGTACAAAACCCTTATCACAGAAGCATAGAGCTAGTCATATATATACACGACTGCTACATATATAAGTTCATTTGTCGTCCATCCAGTCTTCAGAAAACATGACTGGAAGCAAAACGAAAAATGACTCGATGCAACTGAAAGTAAAATCAAAATCTTATGTAGGAGGAGGCCACTCCACTAGGACCGCTTAATTAGTTGAATCTTCCTTCTGATGTCGAGCTTTCTCTTTCTCCGTAACCTCACTTCCCTGAGTTCTATCATAATCTGGGTGGTTCTCATGGATGAGCTGTTCTTGCTCCACTTTCGCAACCGACTGGTTTCCACCATATATCCCTCCAAATCCATCGTCCTCGCACCGTGTTGCATATGCCTCACCAAACGATTGAGACATCACGTCCCTAATAGTAATGAATTGATATATCAAACCTCAGATTAATTAGATGACTCGAATATATGTGGGTAAAAGATTAAAATTAAAGAAAGGTGACTCACCCAGATTTCTTGTGTGGGTTATCAGCTAGATTCTCGTCCATGTCGGGTTCGCTGTCCGGCACAGTCGACTGAGTTTTGGCGGAGGCCTGCCTGAATCCTACCCGAGAGGCTTTCCGGCTCGAGTAACTCGACAGATGCAGAGATGGTGTGATTGTCGGAGACAGTGACTGCGTTCTTATTGATTTGATTGCATGAATCATCTTCGGCGTTCTGAAACTTCCACCGCTTTCTATTATAGCCGGTGATGGACTGATGATAGGTAAAGCTATGACGGTGAATAAATATGGCCTGTTCTGATAATCTAGGGGTGGGTGCTACGTAGCAGAGGAATTTGGATTCGTGCAGCGACACGTAGATATGGTAATGACAGGTGTTGTGGTTTGGGAGAGAAAACCTTACGTGGTCTTTCAACTGTGCTTGTCGCGCATCGTCTTTTTTAATAGCCCTTGCCATTCGATAAGGTACACCTATACCTATGAATCTGTCCCAGTCGATATCTCTGGAAAAGAAAATAGGACAGATAACGAAGGAAAGATACTGTAATTTTCATCCTTCCCTCCGTTTGTGTTGATTCCAAACCACATAGCTACACTGTATCACTGTATCACTGTATTCGTGTGAAAGTCATGGATAGGAAGTGAACCATCATGCGACTCCATTGTATTCGTTCGGAGCTCTAAATAATCTAATTCCTTGAACTCTGTTTACTGGGTCTTATAATAAAATAAAATAAATTTAAGAAAAATTTTCTCTCAAGGGCTCTAGGCAACCGCTAGGGTTTTCGAGAAAAATTTTCTCATTCTGTCCGGCAGGGTGTCCATCGACGCTGTCGTCGGACGAGCTCTATTCCATGGTGGGTGATCATCCTTGGCGCTTTCTTCTGGACCGCCTAGAGCTGTGGAAGTTGTTTAGGGAGTTTCTGGTGGCGTGCGAGCTTTGGTTCAGTGAGTGTGGGTCGGGTTTGGGGAGCAGACAGGGGTCAAGATTGCCGGATCGGGGATCGACTTGGATGGCTATTGTTGGGTCGGGATCGGAGGAGATTGCACCGGTGGCGGGTTTGAGTTGGACAATCAGATCCTTCTCTTTCTGGTCGATCGGTGGCGGTGGCTTGGCTGTGGCGCAATCGGGATCGCCGGACCTCTGGAGTGGCGGTGTCCTCTGTTTTGGATATGTTGGTCTACTATTTTCATCAGTTTTGGATATGTTGGTCTACTATTTTCATTATACCCTGTGATATCCTGGAAATTCGTAATTATTTTCCGAAGATTTTCTGGAATTAATTTTATATTTATTAGACGGTTTCGTGACTCGTGGACGGAGCGGGAGTGTTTCGGATTAATTTTCATTCGGAAAATATGACTTTAGGGGTGGCGCAAAGGTTGACTTTTGATACGTTGAGATTCTCCAAAAACTTCCTTCACGAAAGTTGTAGTGCGCGTCGATACGAGTTCGTGGACATATGGAACGCGTCAATTGAAGTTCGTATGAAGAAGTTATGACTATTGGAAGAAGTTTCCATTTTGGTATAAATAAGGAATTTCTGAAAAATCATTTCATAATTTCACTTTCTTTTTCCGGAAAGCTTTCTTTTCTCTCTCTTCTCTCTCGGCTGCACCTTCAGTATCTGAGTTTTTCGACTGACCCGACCAGATCCGACCCGGCTTTTCCGGCGAACTGCGGCGGTCTCCGGCGACGAAACTTTCCAGATAGGATCGTCTCCTCCGTCTGGTCGTCCCTGTGGTGTCCTCTAGCACCGATTCTCGGTGGTGGCAGCGGTAGAAGGCGGCGCAGTTGGGTGATTTCGGACCCGATCGGTTCTCTGATCTCCGACATCAACGGGGCTTCAAGTTGAGCTTCGGGAGCTTAGAGCAGCCTCCTTGATCGATCCTTGGTGGTTTTTTGGATCAATTCATGTAAAACTTGGTTCAACTCAGATTTGATTACTGTTCACGGCTTGTGAGGTAGTTTTCGACCCTTTATGCTTGTTTTCTGACTTCGAGCTAGTTATAAAAGTTCACAAGCATGCTTAGATGAAGCTTTTTGATGTTGGGAGTTTTGTGAAATATTGAGTTTTGGCCGGCGGGCCACAACCTGTGGCGGCGTTCCGGCCACTGAAGGAACTGTTTTTGGTATTATATATGTTCTGCTCGTTGATACGAGCGTTTCGATATATAATATGCAAATTTTGGAGTTCGTATGGAATTGTTATGATTTTTGCAGTTTCATACCGATCGATTTATTCTATCCGTGAGGATTCGAGCGTCCGATCGACTTGTGGTTTGGTCACATCGATCGTGGACGTATTCCGGAGACTTTGGGAGGTCTCGGAAGTGGTTTTGCCTCGATTGGCGCCACTTTGGGGATTTTATTTCAAAACAGGGGTTTCGAACTTAAATCAAATGTGAATCATTATTGATTTGAGATCATTGGTGAATAGGTGCTTCTAAAAGGTGAATTGGACAAGTTGTGGGTGAGAGTGTTAGTTCGGTTCTGTATAGAAGACGCAGTGAGAGTTTCGAGGTGAGTAATCTCACGAAGTTCATTCATGAACGGGAATACCCTTATTGTTTTTAGAGTTATTTATTAACTGCAAACTATAGTTGGTATTAGTATGCATTCCTGAGCGGATGACTACATATAGATATATATTTACGTGAAATATATATGTTTTGGTGGTTTGTGGATTTATGAAAACAATATGCATGAATTGATGTTTTTTATTGTTTTGGGTTGTGGCTTTTGGAAAACAAATGATTATGGAAATGATTGATTTTAATTTGTTTTGAAAAGCGTTGAGATTTGGGTATGAAAACAATATGCATGAATTGATGCTATTTATTGTTTTGTGTTATGACTTTTTCGGAAAACAATGATTAAGGAAATGTTGATTTCGATTGTTTTCAAAAGCGTTGAGATTTGTGTAACATTTTGGGTCCATTGCGACTCCTTTAATATTTTGCTCCAAGGGACAGTGCGGCCTGAGGATTGAAGGTCTATGACCTTAGGCAGAATATCAGGTAATCACGTCTTTAGCCGGACGAGTGGTTACATTTTCAGTTAGAGCTCTAATCTGTCTGCCATATAGGTAATTCATGGGTAACGGGAATTGGTTATTGATAACTCATGACATTACGTATTTTTAGGGAACAAGGTGTAAGTTGCTTCCTTATTAATGGTTTTTAAGGGGACAAGGTGCAAGTTGTTTTCCTTATTAACGATTTGATAGAAATCAAGGTGTCAGTTGCTTTCTATGGTACGATTATGGTACAACTGATAGAATTCAAGGTGTGAGTTGTTTTCTATGTTTTATTGATAGAAATCAAGGTGTGAGTTGCTTTCTATGGTACGCTTATAGTACATTTGATAGAATTCAAGGTGTGAGTTGTTTTCTATGTTTTACTGATAGAATTCAAGTGTGGGTTATTTTCTATGGTACGATTATGGTACATTTGATAGAATTCAAGGTGTGAGTTGTTTTCTATGTTTCGATTTGAAAGGAAATTAAAGTGTGAATTATTCTCCTTTATTTCGTGTTTTAAGGAATCAAAGCGTAAGTTGTTTTTCTTATTTCTGATGTGAGTTGTGTTAACTGTTTTGAGTTACTCATACGGGCTTGCAAAAGCTTACCGGGTTTGTTGTGTGACAACCCGGTACACTATTCAAACGGTGTAGGGGTTAATCCTGCAGGTTAGGATAATCGGGGTTGAAGCTGAGGTAGCGCCTTTGCAGCTTTACGGTAGGAAGCCATTTTTATGACTTTACCGTTGATAAGGACTTCCGTTGTATAGTTAACTCTGAGCAACATTTATTTTGTTGTTGACAATTTAATTCGTAAGCTTATGTAATATATGACTCTATGGAGCATGTCAATATTGACATAGTGGGTTCAGGGCATCAATATGTACTTGGGTTAAAAGAGAAAAAGTTTCTAAGTATTTTGTATTGATGGCTGAACGTTCACGCATATGTAATTATGAGATTATATATCGATTTTCATGTGTGTAAAATCAGGGGCGTGACAACCCCCACCTTTGTCGGACCGCTGGGTGGGTCCGACAGAGGTGGCAGTATGATGGTGCCATGGTGGTGGCCCTGCATAAACTAGATTGGGCTTGGCTAATGGGCTAGCGAACTCTCCTTGTTGTCTTCCCCCCAGCGGTCCGACAAAGGTGGCGGTATGATGGTGCCGTGGTGGTGGCCCTGCATAAACTAGATTGGGCTTGGCTACTGGGCTAGCGAACTCTCCTTGTTGTCTTCCCTAATAATTGGGCCTGAGCTCCCATGTTGGGTCAGGCTTGGGTCCTTTCTAATATTTTATTAATTTGTGTTTTTGTTATAATTGAAATAAGTCTCTATTATTATTTGATAGGGAGAGTCAGGCTAAATGTCTGGGTGTGTGTGTGCACCCAAAGTGCCTTATCTGTCCTAGAGAGAGGTGGTGAGTCATTATCAAATGGACGCAACAACCTAGTGGCAGGATGAAATGAAGTGTCACTAGAGGTTGTTCTGGTCAACAACATAGCGGGAAAGCTGGTTTAATTGCTCTATGGTTTTGTATGAGCTCTATCTTTCCGGTATGTCAACGTTGTGAAGCAGATAGTGTTGCCTAGATATCTGGTATGCATGTCAACCCTTACTAGTTAGTGCATGTTTGAATACATAGGATTAGTGAGAGCTCTTGTTGTTATTCAGGATGTTCTCTTGTCAATAATTGTTCGGGGTTTAGGCTTTACATCCTCCATTTGTATTCAATATTTTCATTAATGAAGGCTTGAAGGCAGCCGCACCAGCCCTTTTAAAAAAAAATCTATTTACTGAGAATTCAGTTGTCTAACTCGAAGCGTGTTCATGAGTTCGATATAATCCAAAAACTTTCCTACACTTCTGTCAAGCACAAGATACATCGATCTTCGTACTTTTGTAAAAACCAAGGTATGTATTTTTACACTAACTTCATATACATTAATAAACTGTAAACATCTCCTGACTCGTATTCTCTTTGCTTTTAATTTTTTTCACATTTATTTTCACTACGTATAGGGTAACTTTAGATGTTATGTCATAAAGATTGGTAGTTTAGTTATTTGCAATTCTATATCAAATTAATTTATTTTCATGTCATTTTTCTTTTTAGAATTGTTGATTGATTAGTAAAAGAGTTAATTGGCATCTCATCTGACCCATGCGAGAAATAATATATGCTCTTAAATTAATATAAGGAATGACAGAAGACAACTTCACGTCTTCACCGTCCTCTTAGGGAACATATATATCCCAGTAATTCAAGGACTCAAAAAATGAAATAATAAGTAGAAAACGCAATAGCTAGCTAACTTGATCCATGGCTTCCTTTGCTCTCTTCGCTTCAGTGTGAACTGGGTTGGTGACGAGCTCTCTCCTTCTCCTTGACGTCACTTCCCTGAGTCTTGTCATAAGCAGGGTTGTTTTCATGGATGAGCTGATCCTGCTCAATCTTGTTAGGAAGCTTCTGGTTATCGCTATACACTCCTCCAAATCCTTCTTCATCGGAGCGACTCGCATACCCCTCCCCAAATGAATGAGACATCACGTCCCTAGATATCATACATTGAACATTGATTCAGTGTGATTAGTAATATTGCCCTAGCTGTCACATGCACGGTAATAAAAACAAATCAAGTCAAACTTAATTCGAGGATATGTCATTCTACTCTTGAATATAGATAAAAATGATTTACCAATATTTTTCTCCTTGGCTAATGACCAGGAAAGATTGCACTATACCGTAATTAAACATCCATACCAGAAAGTAGTGGGAAACAAAAGAAGTGACTTACCCAGTCCCGGCCTGCTGATTTGGGTTCTCTGCCTTGTCCATGTTGTGTTTACTACCCGGATCACTCGACACAGTTCTTGTGGCCTGCCTGATGAATCCGACCCTAGAAGCTTTCCAGCCTAAGTTTGACGGTGCCTGGTTTCTGATCACTGATCTGATTGCATGAATCATCTTCTGCATGGTTTTCGATTACTACTGTTGTATATTTATACACGAAGAGAACTGATGAGGATGCACCATTAAATATAAGTCAGTGGAAGAGCCATCTAAAACGGCAAGTACGTCCGGTTCTACGGATCTTGATCCTCTTTTTAGCTAGTGCTACTCGATCGGGTTCATGTAATGACCCGTAGGGATCGGATGGACATATTCAAGGATTGAGGGAGAACTGTCTACGTGGGGATTCCACTGTACGTACTCTGCTAGTTCAAACCACAAACATAGGGTATTAGGCCCAAGAGCCTAAGACCCGAGCGAGGCCCAACCTTCATCTGTTATACCATGACTTGCCATCAGATAATTAAGCTGATATTAAAGTCGATGAGGAGCTAGTTGAGGTGCTCGCCTGTTTGGGATGAAGGAGAGCAACTGAGCTGCTCCAAATATACATAGCACATCTCTATACATGTTCCTCAATGATCGATTGTTCAAAAAAGAAAAAGATAAAAAAAGACATTTTTTTTAATGCAAATCATTAAAAAGAAAAAAATGATTCAATGATATGCAATGAAATTTGAAAATGTAAACTCTATATGTGTGTGTGTAAGCCCACATAAATAATCTTTTGAACTAAAGAAAAAAGACAAAATAATCAAATTACCCCCTGACTTTTTCCATGATTGCCGATTTACCTCCTGACATTTTAATTTTGGTTATTAACACCCTGACTTTTCTAATTGTGGCTGATTTACACCCTATTGTTAACTTTTGGACTTTATATCCAATTCATCTTTTAACTTGACCTCAAGTATTGGGCATTTTTGTCTTTTCATTTGTCACGATTTTTTTTTTTTAAGAGAATTTCTCTCTCTCTTAACATCTGTCTTAATATTTTCTTTTTTTATGCTTGTTGAATATGTACTATTGTTTATAAGATAAATCTTATTTATATCAAGATGACATTGTTGCACAAATTCAAATGATAATGGACCTAAAGATGGTAGGCAAAAAGTTACCAATTCATATGACAATTTGAAACATATGTTAAAGGAGAGAGAGAGATTCTTTCTTTTCTTAAGTTTTTTTTTTTAAATTTTTTTTTATTGGTAACATTTGGAAAGACAAAAATAGCCAACACGTGAGGTCAAGTTAATGGAGGAATTAGATATAAAGTCCAAAAATTAACAATAGGCTGTAAATTGGCCACAATTAGAAAAGTCAGGGTGTAAACAATCAAAATTGACATGTCAGGGGGTAAATCGACAGTCATGTAAAAAGTCAGGGGGTAATTTAGCTATTTCGTTAATAAAATATGTACATAATCTTCACTGTTTTATTGAATTACTTAGGTCTGATCGATGTGATTAAATCTTGCCATAAATGTGTTGACCTTTTATGGGGTTTTCCTAAACCTATTTTGTTAATTTTTTTCTTTTTTTCTTTCAATTCTCATGTATCACATAGAGCAACTCTAATCCTCAACAACACGCAATCTTCTACTATTAGTTTCAACAAATGTTTTAGTAGTTTGGCACATGAATTTTGAAGCATCCACCGGAAGATTCCCTAGAAGTCTAAACTCAGTTCTTGAACAATTCTATAACTCATTGCTATATTTTCTATAGGCTAGTACAATTTTACTGATGTTGAACTGTAGTTCCGGAATAGTAAATCTGTAAACAGTAAACCTCCATTTCCTCCAGGGCAAAATACACTACGACGTGATGTACACCACTCACTCTACAGCGATACTATACGGCCCAGTCAGCAACAGTATTGCTGACATGTCACTTCTGTGTACAATCAGCACTGTCACCCTGACAGCCGGGGGACCAACCGACCGGATTTGCAGCCTATATGACGTCATCGAACATACGGCCTTGAAACGGCTGGAGCCGTACTAAAACCACCGGCCAGATCGTCAAACTCATCAGGATTGAAGTGACGAACGCTGATTCATAGTCCACTGTGGTCGTACGTGGAGGCAGGTCGGAGCCTGAGGCAAAAAACACAGACCATTCGTACACCCAATCCCTTCTCTAGCTTAATGTCAAAAGCTAAATCTAAAAGGTCCCCCAGTCAAGGTACTCTTACTATGGGAACTATTCCATTACCGTTGTGTAAAAGTTTCAACTTTTAACCATCGCTTTAATTATTGCTGATTCAAAACTAATCAAGTAATCATCATATACACTCTTAATCAATTATCAGCCAAGCAATTAAAAACAAGATGGTAAAATAATTTTGAGTTTTTTTATGATTGATACTTGATAGTAGTTTGATACTTATCGGCGAGAAGTTTTGCGCTCCTATTTTTCTCGAGCGAAACATTTAAAAAGTTTACTTCAATAATTGATCTTCCGTTAATGAAACTTTATGTGATAATTATCTACCTGTAAAATAAAATATATGAATCTTTATCGAATCACTACAAAATTTGAATATAGATACAGTAAAGAACTTGGGAAAATGAAATGTGAAAAATTGTGTTGAATTCATAATCAAATTTTGTTAAGAAATAAGGGAGAAAATTAAAACATATGGATGTGTTGATTTGATTTACATCAATGTTTGTCTATATTGAATACATTAACTTGTTGGAGAAATTCTTACATGGAGCAAACGTACTATTTGGTGGTGGGGCAGCCCAATCAAAATTCAGAAAATTTTAATCGTGTTTTGAAACTATCCATACGTATTAAAATAAAACACCTAAAACACCCTCTTTCATGTTCACCTATAATCTCTCTAACTTGTTGATATGTGTGTGAGGCACTACTTCAATACTATGGTGTTCATGTAATAACTATTTAATTGGTACTTTAATCAATGGCTGGCCATGGAAAGATTTTGGGCAAGGTACCGTTGGATTAATCTGGCCAGTCAGTGAGATGAAGACGTGTAGTCCCACATAAAATTTCTCATACCACTAATATCCCTTAATTGTCCCAAACGGTCTAAAGGATATGCCTATTTTTTTCTTGTGCTACGTTTCTATTGGATGACTTGACCAGTCTAACCATTAATCGTGTGACCCAAAATCTTAAATCTTCTCTCTAACTAGTTGTGCAAGTGTCCAAAAACAGGCCGTAATCCAAAAAGGTTAAGGTTTCCAAATCAGGTAATAATGATCAATTCTAATTATAGGACGTTGTCTTCCTCTTGGGGCCAGGGTGGGTTTATTAGCTTCAATAATTGGGGGTCTTTCTTAGAATTTTTTGCTTCAATAAATTGGTATGTTTAGACATGTAAGCCCCATCACTCTGAGCACACACAATGCATCTTAAGCAAGAAGTGATGAATTCAGACTCTCTGGGTGAAAAGCCAAGAAGGAAGAGTTTGTAAACTTCCCCAGTGAACTTGTTAAGAGGTTGAAAGAGACTTATACCAAACCCCCAACACACGGTGAATTCCAAGGGGACCCCAAACCCAACCAAGCCAAATCAAATTTCCATAAACCCTCAAACGTTCCTCCTACGATGACCCTTTTCGAATGGTCTCAATCAATTGGACCATAATAAGCAGCATTATCATCCACTGCCTTCCTTGTCATGCTTTGGCCCATTTGAGTTTTCGTGCAGAGACCAAGAAAAGAAGACGGTTCTTCTCTCCCGAGTTATTTATCTCAACTAAGGAACGAGCGCTAGAGATAGCAAAAATTCTGTAGTGCTTCGGAGCCAGTGTGAATGATCTCGGAGAGGTAGAGAAAGTGACAGCCATTGAAATCAACATCGCGAGCCAGCAAGCATGGCCCAGATATGCACACACATTTACACATCACATATTGCAAATCCAACTATCAAAGTCATTGTCTTTTACAAAAGGGTTTAAGGAAATTGATTACAGAAGCAAAAGACCAAAGCTACTACACCATTTGAATATAGAAATGAAGTCCGGAAGCAGAAGCAAGTTTTTTTTGTGGCAGTGAGATCTTAGTCATCATACAGCTTCATTCAATCCCGGTCCTCGTCAAGCACTTATTACAACCAGAACCTGGTAGATATTAGTGCAATTAAAACTGTCAGATATATCTGCTACTGCTAGAGAGTCTACAATCTGAGGTCTCTAATGACACAGGCACCGAAAGAAATCACTGAGTCACGGCGTCCTGGTTTCGAAAATTCTATAGTGCTTGGGAGTGAAAACACAGAGCCATGAGGCCTTGGTTGCGAAAGTTCTACAGTGCTTCGGAGCATTGAGACCTCTATGTCCGTTGATGGGTTACTAATTGCAGTACGTATAACCGAGCTAATGTAACAGCTCTTAAAACCCCAAAACACTATAGCACACCTGGTTCAGTGATGAGTACTATAGATATGAATGCTATAAGTATAGGGGACAAGGAAAAATGAAACTGAAGTGAGATGAAAACTAAATCCAATATCAAGATTCAAATTTACATACAGAATTACAGAAACCTAATAAGGGGGGGCAGAACCTATCTTCCCCCACCGAATTTGAATGCCCATTTTTACAATTAGTGATATTTCAGATTCTCAAACCTGTAAGGAAAGCCCCAACCGGAAACCAAAAAACTAAGAACAAACTACAAAATTAACAACCAAATTGTGGCGCAAGGCTTAATTAGAAATGAATACTAACTGTAAGTTCATGACTAATGAAGAGCCCTGATGAAGAAGAAGCGCCAAGCTAGATACTAGGTCAATGGGGTATCGAAACTGAGAGGCTCACAACCAGAGATAAAAGACCTGGTGAAAACCAATCGAACCGAAGCCATTAACGCCATGAAGAAACAGTAAACAGAGGGACTTCCTTCCACGCCAAAGAGAGAAACCCAGGTGGAGATTCGATTAGCGAATACGAAGCATTACTATAGTTCCAGAGAAGAATCCTGGCCTGGCTCACTGCGTAATGGCTAAGAGTCACTGGCTCAAAACCAGAGCTTTCCATCAAAAACTTCCACTGCTCTTTGTCCTCTAAACGCTGTCGTTTCGTTCCCGGTTCCTCTGGGCCGACCCCGCCAGCAATTCTCCGGCCCAGCAAAAGCCTCTCCACCTGCAGCCTCTCCGGCGAGTCTCGGGTCATGTTCGGTTCAAGTGACTCAAACATTGCTGTGTAGTACTTCAATGCGGTCTTGAACCGGCTCATGAACCCGACCCGGTTTAATTTCGCTTCATACTCGCCCAGGGTCACAATCTTCGGGTTCAGCGACTTGGCCAGTCTCAGAGCCGCTTCAACTCCGGTGGTTGATTCGTCGAGGAGGTTGTGCAGCTGGAGCATTAAGTTCACCGCCAAGAACTCATCCGGGTCGACCCGAAAGCACGACTCGTTAAGCTCCTGAATCGGAGTCAGCACCGGTTCAAACGCGAAATTCAGCTCCAGAAGCTTTGCAAATTCACCCAGTCTATTTCCAGTAGCTAAAAGCGACGCCGCCGGAGAGTTCCCCAGAGACGGAGCGGGTATACCGGAGATCCGAATTTTACTGGGCTTTCCGGTGGACCGGGTAGCCAAAGCCTGCAACAGGGCTGCCCATTGGACTCCTTGCACTATCCCGAAGTCGACTATGTGAATCTTCGTCGCCCTCTCCGTCGCTTCGAGGATGGCCTGGTTCGCCGTCAAGTGAGCAAACTTGGAGTAAGGGCAAGCGTCGTTCAAGGCCTTATAAGAGAGAGTGAAGTCTTCTTCGCAGCTAGCGTCGTACGACGCGGAGCTTTTCTCCGGTTGCGGCGGAGAGACTCGGCTGTACAGAGCGTCGGTGAAGTGGAAAGCAACTCGCTCGGTTGGATCTCCGTGCTCGGAGACGGACTCTCTGAGCCGGACCAGCGATTTGATCGCACGCTCCGGTTCGGACTCGATGACTCTGGCGCAGTCCAGTAGGGCCTTCAGTAGCGGCGGCGCCGATTCAATCTCCGGCGACCTGGAGGACACTCCGACGGCGTCGTTGTTTTGAGGAGTAGGGTTGGCTGATTTGGCGTCTTTGACGGCAATTGAGGAAGGCTGCTGCTGCTGCTGCTGCTGCGGCGGAGGCGGAGGCGGGGTCCACGCTGGAGGCAATTGAGGTTGGAGGTTGGCGGTTTTCTGGTTGTGAACGTCGGAGTATATGACTCGGTTGAGATCGGAGGGCGAAGAGCACGGAGCGCTGAGTCGACTCGGGCAGGGAGCGAAGGGATCGGAGGCGTAGAGACCGAAATCCGCGGCATTGTTCTGCCACGCGTCGCACACAGAGGGCAGGTTCGAACTATCCGTTGAATCCCCACCGCCTATTATACTGTCCATCCACTCGTCCGAGTCGAACTCGGCCGCTCCGCCCAAATCCGAGAACCTGAACCCGCTGCTGGTCGGATGATGATCCATGTTCGGGAACGGAAACCCGGGCTCCCCGACCGTCGTGTCGGAGCTGCCGGGCAGCTGAAACGGGTCGGAAAAACTCGAACCCCCCAACCCGTACCCCAAACTCGGAGCGTGATGAGTGTTGGTGGGCCATGGAGCAGAGGAGAGAGAGAACGCCGAAGTGAGCTGCTGGTGGTGGTGGGAGTGCTGTTGCTGCTGTTGCTCTTGCTGCTGCTTTTGTTTGATGACTTGCTGAGCAATCGCCATTAGATTCCCGCTGTCTGTACACATGTAAGCCATTCTCCGGCCAAATCTCGCCGGAAAAACACTGCACTCACATTACAAACAAGAAAATTAATTGCAAGCTAGGATACAATAACCACTGACAAGAGAAGAGAGAGTGATGGAGTTTTATATATAGAGACAGAGAGAGAGAGAGAGAGAGAGATAGTGACTGAAGAAGAGTACATACCGAGAGATCACACTAAGGGAGGCCCAGAAACAACGGGATCACAATTTTGAGCTACACACTAGTAGAGACTGGAGAGAAAGAAAGAGGGAGAGGGAGGTATGGCTAGGAGAGGGTTTTAGTGTTAAAAATAAAAACCCCTTTTATAATAAATATTTTTCGAAACCTGAAAAACTGTGCGGGACCCACCGTTCCAATTTTTAAATTAAAAAGAGCAAAAAAAATAAAATTGAAGGAAACCCTAGTGAAGCTAGGACCAGAACCCTCCAATTTTTTTCCCCAAAGCTCTTTATTTTCTTGACGTGGCGCTGGCGCAAATATGACAGCGGGACCCGCTTCTTCTCGAGTATTGACAACGGCGTGTCACGGAGGTCCACGTGTACAGTTTGTAATTTTTTTTTTCCCTCCCGCCCGCTGAGTTCGGGGACCGGTGGTGGGGCCCGGAGCCTGACGTCATTGGGGGGGTGCTGTGATCTTTTCGGGAAGAGCTAAGCAGATCGCGGCCGTCCGTTGGTGTGACCTTTCGCGGAAGAGGAAACTGGCTGCGTTTCACTTTGAATCGCCACCACTTTGTTTGTACCCGATGCGTTCGAGTCCCTGACACCTGGGTCAACAGTAAAAACAATGCGAGTCAAGGGGTAGGTGAAAAAAAAAAAAAAGGTACGCCTTGGGTTAAAACTTAAAAGAGAGCGTGGGAAAGGTGAAAAATCTTGGAGTGGGCTTTATGGGGAGGTAAGAGGGCCCGCTGGGACATGGGCCCCTGGTGCTATGGACTAATGAGGAAAAGTGGGTACTGAGTAGGGCCCAGTTGAGCTATCTTGGACCAACAAAAATGCGACAACGAGGAAAAGCGACGGTGGTAGGAGAAGGAAGAAGGAAGAAGAAGAAGCAACGGGCATTACCTGTCTAGATGAAAGCAAGATGTGCAAGGGTGTGTGCCACATTGAGTGACCGAGTCAACTCGGGCACTAAAAGATGTTTGGTTACGTTTATGAAAGTGCATCAATAGCTTGGAGAAGTAGTGTAGTCCGGAGATTTCTGAAAAAGAAGAGGAGAAAAAATAATCACCTTTTGATTTCGAGTGCAAGACATGAGGTAATGGACCAACAGAGCAAGTCAAGGAATGAATTATTTCAATTTGATTGACAGTTCTTAAGTTTATAAACGAATGATTCAGAAGTGCGAGCTGAATGAAGACATACAATCTCTCTTATTTGAAATTTTTATTGATTTGTTAAAATGTTATTGATTCGATGAATTGTGTTCACCAAATGCAAACAAAAACTATAAATAAATATATATTTTTTTTCAATTATGAAAATAAATATATAGTTTTGAGTCGACAATTCATTACAATTTAATAAAGCGTAAAAGAACACTTTTTGTATCAGTTTAGTATTATAAAGCCCGAGTAGTACCAAATTAGGGGTCTAAGTCCGCCGTCACTACCTAGGTGGATGATTAGACAAGAAATCAAAACAATCCATTGCAAGCTTATCTTTCTAATTTCTGTTGGTCCACCTTTGATTTTTATCTGCCTTATCGGTCCTCTTTTGTCCTCTCATTTTCACACTTTGAAGTAAACTAACCGAGCTTCTCGATTTCGATTCATTTTAATTTTTCCATACAATATAACGTAAAGGTACTTACTAATTTTATATTTATAATAATTGCGAGAAGAATATTTAGGTTATATGTATTGTTTGAAATTACAAGGTATATTATTAATTACAACTCACGTATAGGTACATATATACATATGAAAGATCGAAAAATTAATATAATTGGCCGTGAACAGCTTGGGATAGGTCCACTGAAATAGTGAATGAGGTCGTCTTTTAGACTCTTGCAAGCTTGAGATAGTTGAAAGTTAGAAATCAAGTTGAAAATGAAAGCAACATCCACTAACATTCAAATGTATTCAAAGAATGAAAGAAATCAAATGTATTATAATTCCAATTATGGGACTATTATTGGATATATAGATTCATCAAGTCGAGAGATCGTAGACGAAATCATTCTATTTTCTCTTAATTACTCTACTAGTGGTGATGAAGTGGGGATATTCAAATATTGATTGCAGGTTGATCATGTATTTAAGTACATTTGGGTAATAATGTGCGGCGTGCAACACACTTACTTTTTAAAGATTTCTTGCCAATTTAGACTATAAAGTTTTTAAATAAGTAAAAGCTATGTAGGAAAAGCCATACATAAAAAGTTAGGAACGAAAGATGGTAAGAGTTTTAATAAATATCGAAGTTTGTAGAATGCCGGTAAATATTGAATTAGTTGGAGATTAAGACCTTGTATTAAAAAAGTAATATATAAATTATGATTTATAAGTGAGTGACTCATTTTGATTATATTGAGGTTTTTTAAAAGTATTTGTATATGACTCATATTTTGAAGTAAATTAGAGAAGTTTTAGTTATTTTATAAATACTTAAAATTATTATTTTTAATTTGATTACCGATTAATTTTTTATCCATATGAAGTTGTATCATGGCATTGAGTTAATCTATCACCAAAGGTACGGGGACAATATTATACTAGACAATAGTGACTTTTTGGTTGGACTACATGTTTGATCGATCGATCGATGTTAGTGGGAGACACTGTTACCCCCTCATAGCAAAAATCAACCAAGTACTCATTTCATTTCATACTCTCCCCAAATCCTGCATATTTTCCAACTCTTCTCAATAGTTTTCTAATTAATCCCCTCGTCCTTGTTAACCTTTTCGTAAACAAGTACTCATTAGTCAGTACAATTACACTCACAAATCTTAATCATGTAGAAATAACGGCTACAATTATATAACCCACTTGCCCTCATGTTGTTTGTCCTTTGAATATGATGTTTCCTAATCCTATATAATACTTAGCTGTGTTTTGGACTGGTTCTATTTTCTTTTATCCTACTGAGTATAATAAAGGATGTAGTTCATATAATAGTTTGATCATGTTGTATTTGGAGCTTTGGACCAAGAAACTGTCGTTATTTGTACTTTTTTTGTTTAATTTTGTCAGATAGAATGGGTTTCTTAATTATTTCGCAGGTGATGTAATTTATTGGTGGATCTAGATCAGATAGTTGACACATGAGTTACTTACTGCATATAATAAGCTGCTGCTTCATATAAATCCCGAATAATTAAAAATTAGGGGATTGCTCATAGTGATGGGGATTTCTTGGGTTCTAGCTCCTCCAATTCATAGCTGTGTAGCTGTGTATATTTAATAATCATGCAATTAAGAGTAAAAGAGTTGTTTCAATGGTCTGCATAATCCTCGTCAAGGGAAAAAAAGCCGAATTTAGTACCTCTACCAACATTATATTTTATCTGTGAACTAAACGCTCCTGTATAACAAGCCCAACACTATCACGGCTTGACGATAGTGACGACATCGACCATTACCAGGAGCTTCCGAGTATGATGACTTCCCTAAATATGGATACAATGCGAATGGACTGGTTCTATTTTCTTTTATCCTACTGGGTATGGTGACGATATCAACCATTACCACCGATGCTTTGCCACATTTCATTTCAAATTTGCAAAAGCATCGGACATAATATAGAGTCCAAACATTCATGATGTGAATGAATTGAATTACTCATCACCCTTCAATATCTGATGATATGATCATACGATAACAGTGATATCCCTGCTACCGATCTCTACACCATGCATAGACTAGCCACTCAGCAAGTCCCAAACTCCATCCTTGCAGAGGTTAAATCGACTAGTATTGGCTTCCGATTACTATGCACACCAATTCCAAGTCCAACATATTGCCTTGACAAGCTCTTAAACCAAAAACGTGATAAAACATGAATTTGCTGGCAATTGAATACAAAAAACCTGTTCTCAAATTAATCTATTCAGAGAAATATTCTCCACGGCTGCGGACACATTTTCCAATCTCTGACTGAAATTATTAGAAACCTTTGGTCACTAACACAGCACCAATTATTGGTCAAAATGCTGTACCTACAACCAATTCTTTTCTTCTTATGGAATTACTACATGCCTGTAAAAGGATTATCTGCATGACTATAGATGAGCAGATGCCTCAGTAGACACGAGCTTTAGGAGGGAAGGTCTCGATTTCATCGTCCAATGTGTTCATGTGAACTGGTCTGTAGTCTAGTCGAACCTTCTCATTTTCCCAGTATCTGAAAAAAGAATCCACATAATTTAAAGTGAACAATTGGAATTCAACAGTGTAGATAACTAGATATTCTCCCACACATTCCCAGTTAATATGGACAGCTAAATGAAGAACATTTACAAATTCCAATAGGTCTTCACGATAAAAGGTGTTCGCAAAGAAAGTTTATCGACCACTATCATTTACAGAAATAACTGTGAGATTGGTTAAATTCTGCAGGCTGCTTTTATAATCCATCAAATAGGACAAATAAATTCTACAATTATAACTTACTATCTTACTTGTAAAACAGAACAGTGGTTTCATCAAAAGGTTAGTTTTGTGACTACTCTGTCATTTCCAATTTCAACTTTGAAAAAAGCGAAGCATATGTTTACTCTCAAATTAATATTATTATTTAAGGGAATGGCAACTCACCCCAAAGTATGTTTCATCCATTTCTCATCATCTCTTTTCTGCAAAACCAGAACAAATCTCATTATGTATTGCAAAAGAAGGGACAATTCTAACAAAAACAAACAGGACTAACCGTGAAATCTTCACGAGCATGTGCTCCTCGGCTCTCTTTCCTGGCTTCAGCAGAATGCATGGTGATACAGGCATTTATCAAAAGGTTTTCTAACTCGATAGTCTCAATCAAGTCAGAGTTCCTGGCAAAAGAATTGGGATTATGAGCTCATGAACTAAACAATGCATATATTTTATGGATCGAAATCCTCATACACAACATCTCACCATATCAAAGTTCGATCCTTCACTTGAACATCATTAAAACTCTCCCATGCCTTGTCGATCAACTCAGAACCTGCAGGAGTAACACAGAAAAGGAGTGAATAAAAATATAAACAGTAATCAATCTCCAACCTGCCCAACATAATAGTCACTTGTTAATTTGAAGGAGAAAACAAAGTCACTTAATGTTCCCAGAAAGGACTAAATTGCGCAATAATAATAGTTACAGATTTTTGTAAAATGAAAGACTGAATAGGTGAAACCTTCTACTAATGTCTCTTGTGTGCGGAACACAGCAGCATTATTTTGCATTATTCGTTGCATATTCAACCGAATTTTTGAAGTTGGCAGTGAGCCATTTGAATTCCTCAATTTGTCCAACCAAGCAATGGTCTTCTCGCCAGCATCCTTTTCCAGAGGCTTTTGTTTCTCCCCTACAAAGATGAAGTAGAGATCTTTATGTTCTGTACATATTTCATTATTAATTATCTTCAGTTAACGTGGCAATAAAGTTACCTGGTTTACTGAGCTCTGCAACTCTATTTGCACATGCTCGGCCAAAAACAACAATGTCAAGGAGTGAATTTGCACCGAGACGATTAGCACCATGAACAGATGCACAGGCTGCCTCCCCAGCTGCCATTAACCCAGGAATTACTGCATCTGCATTATCACCTTTAATGGTAACTACCTGAAAAGACCAAAAAAGCCATGTTGGTGAAGAAAAGCAGAATTTCACACACACAATCAAGTTTAGGCCCTTGAATACAGAAAGTGGCCAAGTAGACATGAAATATATCAACTCATACCTCTCCGTGGTAATTGGTTGGAATTCCACCCATATTGTAGTGTACAGTGGGTAACACAGGAATAGGCTCTTTTGTGACATCAACGCCAGCAAAAATGGCAGCAGTTTCAGAGATACCAGGAAGCCTCTCCTTTAGTACATCTGGGGGCAAATGATTCAAGTGGAGATAGATATGGTCCTTCAAAGGTCCTGATCAAAACAACTGTAACAGTTACCAACAGACGCACAAAGAAAAGAAAAGGAAAAAAAAAACAGACAAAACAAATAACTGAAATAACATATCTCATTTCTGAAAGAAGAAGCAGATATGACAGCCGTGTCAACATGAAAACGATTGACAGTTTAGAACACATCATACCTACACCACGACCCTCCCGGATTTCCATAGTCATGGATCTTGACACAACATCTCTAGAAGCAAGATCTTTTGCTGTTGGGGCATATCGTTCCATAAATCGCTCACCTTCACTGTTTCTAAGGATACCACCTTCCCCTCGTGATCCTACAAGTTGCAAGAATAACCAGAAATTAACATTTTCCAACTTCTAATGAATTGCAGTTAGAGAATCATATAACAAGGTATATGAAAGATAAGCTGACATAACAGAGAGCATCAAAACCAAAAGTGGTATTGACCTACAAATGTATCAAAAAAAGAAGAGACATACCTTCAGTAATGAGGCATCCAGCTCCATATATACCAGTAGGGTGAAACTGCACAAACTCCAAATCCTGCAGAAGGTATATGCCAAGAAAATTCATGAGGGATAAAATGCAAAGCCTACAGAAGATTCAAAGAGTGGGAAGGACCTAATCATACCTGAAGTGGGAGCCCAGCACGTGCCACCATGGCATTGCCATCTCCAGTGCAGGTATGTGCCGAGGTTGCAGAGAAGTATGCTCTACCATAACCCTGCAAGAAACGCAAAAGATAGTTTTAGATATTATTGCTTAATTCAGATAAGCTAGTCAATGACATATCTCCAACACGAAAAGCAAGATTGAAAAGTACCCCCGTGGCCAATATTGTCGATGAAGCTTGGAACCGATGCAATGTCCCATCCTCCATGTTTAATGCAATAACTCCTTGACAGCTCCCTGAATACCCAATTTCAATAATAAATTAACATAAAAGAACACACCCTGGATATACAAACAACAACCGTTTTTATCGTATTTTCATATGTGGATTTCAGCACAAGATGAGGACTTCAGAACAAGATCAACAACAAGCTTTTTTCTTTTCTTTTCTTTTTTTCTTTTTAAACGAAAGAACAAGCATTCAGTCCAGGGAAGAAACGAACTGGAACCATATGCCAAAGAATCAACAAAATAACATCACAAGCAAGATTTATTTACTTTAAAAAAGCTTCTCACCATACCACTCAGTAATCACAAAGATACTCAAAGTTGTATATTATGAGGCATATAAAAATAACAAGAGTGTTTTCATATGCAATTTATGCCGGTTATATCTACAACTGCAACTTGCACTTCTTATAGAAAACCATATTAAGCATGCAGCTACTAAGCATTAACTTACCGTCACTGTTCATTATAAGATCCAGCGCAAAATATTCGACAAAAAACTGTGTATTATGCCTCATAGCTTGTCCATAGAGAGTATGCAAAAGAGCATGCCCAGTTCTGTCGGCAGCGCAAGCACAACGGTATGCCTGTCCACCTATAAACAAGGTAAAGTAAAGTTAGCCAATGTCAGACAGCTTTGAATGAAAAGATGAGATATGATGTACCAACTTCAAACATACAAGGATGATCATCTTACCTTTTCCAAAGTCAAGGCTTTGACCACCAAATGCACGCTGATATATTTTTCCTTCTTCAGTCCGAGAAAAGGGTAACCCATAATTTTCAAGTTCAATCACAGCTTTTGGAGCCTCTCTACACATATACTGGATGGCATCTTGATCACCTATGGGAACACAAAACCTCCATATGTCAAAATACAACTGAAAGATAGAGAGCTGTAAAAGTAGTCATAAAACCACGAAATAAATGTGTCTTCCTGCAAGTGCACGATGGGTTATACAGCAAAAGTTGGCAAGTGGAATAAGTCCTTATAATCCCTATAGGCAACTGTTTCCTGTAGAATACTACAACCCCAACCCTAACATCACATTTATAAACTTCTAGAAGCGTCAAGATTAATAAGTTACATACCCAGCCAATCACTTCCCTTCACTGTGTCGTACATGTGCCACCTCCAGTCATCCTCAGTCATATTCCCTAATGCAGCATTTATACCACCCTACACACAATTTAACAAACACAGTAAGGCATATGCTGCATGTGTCCAACTCAAAACTAGAGCAATTTACACAGACACATCAACTCAATGAAGCTACATGCGACAGTCCAATCGAATTGCAACATCTCTTACCTGAGCCGCGACAGTGTGTGAACGCGTAGGGAACAATTTAGTAATGCAAGCGGTATTAAATCCATGCTCCGAAAGTCCTATGGCTGCTCTCAGCCCTGCACCGCCTGCCCCGACCACCACGGCATCATAAGTATGATCCACCACAGTATAAGACGAGCGTCCTGTAGCCTGCCAAAGCAAAATCACGCACCTCATTACCAAATACAATCGATCACAAGCTAAACAACTAAAATTTCACCTATCTTAATCAACAATCACACAAGTTTCAGCTCGTTTCAGTGAATATGTGACTTTCTAAATTTGAGAAAATGGAACACTTGCACAGGTCAAAATCCTTCATTTTACTGCAGATTATATGATCCGAATCAGCTAGAACCGGATTAAATTTCAATAAAATTATCCATATCAGCAATAACCGGTGAAAAGCTATGCAGTGGAAATCAAGACACTAAATCAAACGATCGGAGAAGAAGAAGAAGAGGATGAAAACCCTAAGATTGAGAAATGGAGAGTGATGGTACCGATTCAGTGGAGAAGAGTCTGGAGAAGTGAGATCTAAGGCAGTCATTGGCTGCGATTGATGTTTGGGACGAAGAAACGCCGAGTCGCCGAGAAACGCACCGCCACATATTGCTCTAGCTCCGATGCTGGAGGTCGTTGGTTTTCCGGTTTATCTATTTCTATTTAATACTCTCTCTCTCTCTCTCTCTCTCTATGTCTCTCAGAGAAATGAGGGAGGGGGCTGCGAGTGTTTGTTAGTTCTCGGCGTCGAAGTGGGAGATGATATGGGAGGCGCAGGCAGGCATTAAAAAAGTTAGACAGGAGCGGGTGGCTCGTGGCGGGCATGTGACTACAAAATGGTGATTCGGTTATCAAAAGTTTCTAACTATCATCCCCGAAATTACTGATCCACCATTCACCCACTCAAGATAAAAATGCGTTGGACTACATAACTTTTTCTTTTCTTTCTTTAATCTAACGGTGTGTAATATTAGAGCGTCATTAATACTTGTTTGATATCCAAAGTACTTATTATCAGCGTATTTGATATATACGTATGAACTTTATTGAAGCTTATATGTAATAAATGATATCGAAGTCCAAACAACTCTTGGCATTAGTACTTCACTATTTCTCGAGCTTTGCAGTTGGTTGGCTTGTGGTTAAAGTAGAGAGCTACAATGGACTATTGAGAATGCCTTACATCTCATCAAGGCGGGGATTGTTCCAAATATATGTTTGCATTAGAGTTATAGTAATGCCGCAACAATCAAATGAATAGTTATCAATTAGTGATATTAGTACGACTCTAAAATCTTGACGGTAATATCATCAATACTAATCTCATTTTAATTTTAACTAGTGGAATGGCATTCCTCCATTGTAGCCCTAGTGAAATTGGTTACACTAGATTTTACCAAAGTTAGGTAATCATTTTCACCAAGTATTGCATATTAATTTTAACATTTCTCTCTACCAATATTCCATTGGCAATTCTGTGATTATTCTTCTAACACGTTTCTAGTTGCAAAACCTCAAATTTGGTTACTTTCTCTCTACGGAATCAATCATAAAAAGGTTGAATATGTTGAAGCCATTGGAGGGCTTTGGTACCAAAGACATTAGGGTTGGTGCCCTTTTAAGCCACGATGGACGTAATGACAATGGCCACGTGGCATTTAGTCCACCATTTGATTAGAGACTTGCAATTCAATTTTGATTTGAAATAGAAAAGTGGAAACGTAATTGCAGAATGTAACGTGTTGATTCCTATAGAAGACTCATGAAACGTGAGGAGTTGACTGTTGGGTATGATTTTAATCTTTTTACTTCAAGTCTTTTAGCGGTTTCGCAATGGAGAAACAAGTTAAACACATAAGTTATGGTTTAGATGAAGAAAATGATCCTTAACAAATGAAAGAAAACTATGAAGAGAAATAGGAGAAGAGAGTAGTTGTTTAACTTAAGAGGATTCAAACAGCACCGGTGCATTACCATATTGTAGTCAAACGGAGGAGTTACGACTGGATCCTCATTGCGGGTTAACAGATGGGGAGTTGGGTCCAGGTCTAGAGAATTTTGGACTGATTCTTAACTATGAAGAGAAATAGGAGGAGAGAGTGGTTGTTTAACTTAATAATCAGTGTGGAGAGATGCAACAAGTCATCAAACCATACCAAAATTGATAGTTTTGATATGTGTGGTTTTTCAATCTTGATTACTCGATGCCGAAATGTCATCCCTAGCTCTAAGTATAGTCTATAGTGTACAACACAAGGTTGTGTTTTAAGATCAAGAATCGGAGGATAACCAAGAAACGAACCGCACTTGGGTTATAGTTGGGGGAGCTAAGAACACCTTTGAAGATTCTATGTTCATTTCCTTCAGTCGAAATACAAGTTTCATCTGGGCTGGGCCAGTTATATTCCTGGACAGGGGAAAAATAAATTAACCGATTAAAAAAGTTCCGTTGCCGGGAATCGAACCCGGGTCTCCTGGGTGAAAGCCAGATATCCTAACCGCTGGACGACAACGGATCGTTGATGGATAACAACAGATACATAATATATATTTATTATTATGGGCTGTGTTGGTGATGCCCCAACGATTGGTGTTTTTGGGGCCTTGAACAACCCGAGAGTATCAGATCCAGCTTACAAGCCCAACTACCACCTAACACCTCTGTCACTGACATAAAGGGGTTGCAATAGAACCTTGGAGTTGGGCTAAGTAGTGATTATTTAGTGAGGGATAGAGTAAGGAAATGAGTTGACAGTAACACAGAAAATGATCGGGTGAACTGAATCTACATTACCAGATAACATTTCGACACACACACACACACACGAGCCTTCGAACTCGGAATCTCATTTTAAACAATGGACATCTAATTTCCTATCACTCGGGATCCAAAACATTATGAATTATTTACATTCCATGTTTAAAACCTGAGGGTGGGGTTCTAGCTAGAGTGACATGGTTCTCTTCTTTTGAAATGGGAGTAGTTGTCTCGTACACGATCCCTAGCAATCAGTTGATATCACCTAATCTTTCATTTGACTTATATAACAAATTAGTAGCTTCAATATACCTTAACTCGAAAGTTATGGACTCAAACGGTAGACTCATCTACATGCTTTCAAGTCTTGCTCTGTTAATAAATTCAAAAACTTAATTTGGATCTCAATTATCAATCAGCAAAGTTCTTAATTTCTTACTTTTAGATCCTGATTCACTATCTCATTCATTTCTAACAAGTAATAACTAGTCCTCATAACTTGTAATAATGCTATGAAATAACTAGCTACAAACACTATATGAAATAACTTGTAACGTGTTTTTTCTTTTTTTTTTTCTAGCTAGCTAGTTCATCGTCGGTTCCTCTCCATAATATAGCAACCTCTAACCTAACCTCTCCTTCTCCTCCCTCAAGAATGAAGCCCACATTTCTTGAAACCCTAACGTGCTACTTCCTAGACTGTACAGGGAGAGAGAACTATCATTCATCAGCTTTAAGTTCGACAGAAACAAGAACAATGAAACCAGCCTTCAATCCCTCGGCCATTCAATAATTTAGAACTGCAATAGTCAAAGGAACAAACAAAACCCACACGTACAATCCGAAAGCGAAAGAAAACCTAACAAGCTACTGTTGCTCGACAGTACAAACAGATCATGCAGCGTTGTTCATCCATTCATTTCAAGCTTAATTTACACGAGCCAATCCGAATGCTTCATCATATTTTGCTCTCTGTTAATTCTGTTACGCTCTTCGTCTTCATCCTCGGCCTTGTTATTTTAAGGTTCAAAAGCCACAGACGAAGAATAAAGCAGTAAAAGACAGCAGAACGTAGTAATACACTACTACCTAGCTATAGCTGTTTTTTTTTTCGTTTTTTTTTTTTGACTCTTTTGGTGTCGGTTCTGGAGCAGCATGCAAATAATAGTTTTGGAATCATTTGTTAATTAATATATATGATCTAATATGTGTAAAGAATGGGTGACATAAGTACTGTTTTGGTGGAGATTTGGTTGCTAAGAAAGATTTTGGGACAAGTGGAATTAAGAGATGTATGGTTGTTCATATATCCTAGTTGTTGATGACAATGAAGTATCAAAGAATAGGGTGGAGAACTAGAGTAAATTATATCACATATTCACATGCATATCTTCAATATATCAAAAGCAAGTCAAGACTTAAACATATTTCGATGTGAAAGATATTCTCTACAAGTACTTTTGTATTGTAAGCTTTTTTTTTTTGGTATGTGTTTTGTATTGCAGGCTAAAGCGAAATAAAAATATATTTTTTCGACTAGAGCGAAATAAAAATATTAAAGAATTATAATGAAGTTAGGAGCTATATTAACATTTATGATTTAAGATTAATGCAGTGTTAGACAGTTGAACATCGTCAACTTTCTTCTCTTAATCTAGAAGGAGAGAGAAATTGAACTTTAGAACAATATATTTAGAATTAAGAAACTGTTCAAGTAAACCCTAATTTGTGTTTAGCCCAAACTCTAAGTTACTTGTTCTAGTGGTAATAGGATTAAATTAGAAGGATCTAGATTCCTATTCAATGTACGATTACTTTCCTTGTATGATTGAGATTCTATGCATTGTAACCCTCTATATAAAGAGGCCCCTATTATCAATGAGAATACACAGCAAATTCCTCTCAAATTCAGTTTCTCTACAACACGTTATCAGCACGAAGCCCTAACCCTGAAACCATATATTCGTAGCCTTCAAATCCCAGGAACCACCACCGCCCACCTTGAAGTTTTCACCTCTAGGAGCCCAGAACCGGCCGCAAAATACCCAAACCGGCCCCCGAAAATACCGAAAACCTTTCTATCCTGTTCGAAGCCTTCCTCCCTGCCTACTGCTGCCATACTCCACCAGAAGCTGCAGCTTGACCCCAGATCACCGGAGCCAAAAGATCACCACCGGAACCGGCCGCCCAAAGTGAGTGCACCACTGAACCGCTGGCGACCTGCATCCTCCCTGTCCTATCTCTGTAAGCCCAAACTAGAAGCCCAGCGAAGCCCAGAAGCACTGTGCAGCCCAGAAGCCCAGCAATGCGGCCCACTGACGTCAGCCTGCCACGTCAGCATCCAGTCAGCCCTCTGACGTTAGCGTCCAGTCAGCATCAGAGCGCCATGTCAGCACCTGCGGTCAACGACCGGTCAACCTTTTCCTGCAACTTTTCAGGCCAACTTTCCCGGTCAAGATTTCCGGCAATTTTTCAAGGTAAACTTTTCTAAAAGTTCCCGTTTTTGAAGTTTTTATTACTTTTCTCTTCTTTTTCTCGGGGACTTCCAACATCCCTTCTTCTATCCCACTTTCTTCTTCATAGGGGAGACCAATAGCCGAACTGTGGGGGTTCGTGCTCACTCTAAGCTTGGAGCTTGAAGAATCCTCCAAACTTAAAGTTTGTTGAGAAGAAAAACGATCGACCACATACATCATTGTTTCGATCTAATCCAAAACCCCACTTGGAATCAGATTTTCTTGGAAGCGACTACGCTTAGAAATTTATTAGTTTTTTGTGGTAGCCTTTTTGCTCCGAAACTAACCCTATTTTCTTGTTGTTTTTCAGGATGAGTCACCTGAACAAGTTGAGCTTCGCTCCACTAGAGACAACAGGCGCAGGATACCACAAGTGGGTCCGTGATGTGCGCTAGCATCTTAAGGCTGATGGGATCCTGAGTACGATCCAAAAGCCAAGTCAGGACGTGCTTACTCCTCAACAAGCTGCTGCTTTTGAAGCAAATTGTCACATCCAAAATTTTTTTTTTTTTTTTTTTAGATGCGACTTATATTCCAATCATGGAAATAAATTTCCAAAATCGAAATACGAATAATTGGAAAAGAACGATACTAGACAAGTTTTCGAAATTGAAACACAACCTTTATTACAAGAGGGTTTTACAACAACATTTACAACAAAAGGTCAACTAAAATCCAAGTTCTTGTCTAGGACCCAAACATGATTAACAAAAACACACATGTATATTACATTATTAAAAACACCCTTGCAGTAAAATAACTTCAAACTTATTTATTTGTCACCTGCAAAATGATAAAAAGGGGTGAGCATACGTTGCCCAGTAGGAGAATGAAACCTCTGTGAAGATCATAGTTAAAATAGCAATAATGAATGGATGCAACTATTATCTATTCCCGATAATCCACATTGTAAAATAAACTGAACCTACATGTCCCATACCATGTATTTTACCACGAAGGTGACTCAGAGTATTCAACAATGTGAACTAACCCCCACCCAAAATCAAACCCCCCCTAACCCTCTTTTGCTAGTCATCTTGTCTATTCCCCTTTCGCCAGTCCCGAATTACCCTTTCAATATCCTATACTAAGTGCACATTCATAAGTGGGCATACCTGGGATCTGGTACCTGCTGAGGTTATAGACTCAACTACGCAAAAGATAAACCACATACTCATTCCAATAGCATATTTACATTACCATCACCACCCTTATACTTCATGTCTTATTGATGCACAAATACTTTGAATATGTAAATGTATTCATTATTCAGCCATACCAACAAACAGAAACACAGAGGACATAAATGCATATAATTCTGAACACAATCATCCAATACAATCATGTAAACAACCATTCATTGCAAACATAGAGGCTCCCCAAGTTTTTCCCCTACCTCGATTGATTTTCACGTTAAGTATCCGGATGAAAACAAGTTCCTATTGAAAGAATAGAATTTATTAGTTCCACACATAAAGAATTAAAGCAAAACTCAGCTAACATACTAAGAAAATCTTAGCAGTGAGTTATTTTGACCAAAACAGGTTTTTACTTGACAAACTGAAATACTGCAGTTTTCTGACCCAGTCACCTTAATGTTAAAAACTGTACAAATCTGTTTAAAATCTGCTTCCAAGGTCTTCTAACGATTTGTAGCTGATATCCTAAAGAAACTTTCGGAATTTGAATCACCTGAAAACAATTTTCCTAGAATTAGTTATGAATTTTTAAAGTTCAGCTACAGTCCCACGTTTTTCTGCAGAAACTGCTACTGTGTGCTAACCTCTTCAGTTTTAATGTACTTTCCACAACTCCAATTTGTGTAAAACTTTCAATACTGAAAATAGACATTCTAAAGTGTCAAAGAAAAGAAACCACACTTACAACAAGGCTTTAAAGGATGAGTGAATGCTTTCTAAATTCAACTTTAAAACTGCATATGTTTCCTACTTGGTTCTTGACTCTTCTCAAATCAGATTCTATTAATCTATGTCTTCCAAAAATTCTAATGACTAAAGGAAACAACAAACCAGATACAAAGTGATTTCAAATTCTAATTTAGATCAATTCAATGACAAAAGATATAAACTATTTTCCAGAAAACTAGTGAAATCAAATAGAAGATGAGAAAATAATTAGTTCTAATTGTTCCAGTAACAACAACTTTATTCCAAACTGAACTTCATCTCTACTGTAACTTCTTCTATCATCAAGAATCCCCAAGTCTTATAATAACCTATGAACATAACTCAATTTCCAAATTGCATTAACCATCAGAACCACAAAGAACTCATCAAATCAAAAATTAAAAGAATCACACCTGACTTTTTACTCCTCCACTCCTAAGATACCAAAACCCTCTTTTTCTCTCTCTCCCTTGTTTATCTATGTATCTAGCAACTCAAGGAACTGTATGGAAAGCATAGTTGGTTTAGCCTATTTATAGTGTCTGGAAAGGAGGTGAAAACGTAGAAAGCAAGATAGATATTCTAATTGAAATCTTACCCATATAGGTACTAGACTTGCCACCTCCAGATTTCTAGAGTTCCAGCTCCTGATTCTAGGGTTCCAGCTCTATCTTCATAGCTTTGGGGAATCACCAAATTTGAAACTTGATTTCCAAGGCTGTTGACACCTCCTACTTACCCATAGCGGCGGCTCTGTCCTTTGTACTTTCCTAAGGCGGTGGCTGGTGTATCAGATGGAGGAGAATATGGGGGTGAGGAAGACGATGAAGAGACGGGACAATGCTTTGAGTTTAGGCGTTGTTTGATTTGGTTTTGTCGTGGAGTTTTATTCTATCAGCTGTTAAGCTAGTTGGGTTTGAGTTTTGGGCCAAATCTTTTGGGCTAAACTCTAATTACTTAAACCCAAATAAATAAAATTCAACTCTATACTATATATATAGATATATATATATATATATATATAAACAATATTTAAACAAATAGTTTAGCACAATAAAATTAAACTTATTATTTTTTTTTCAGAAAATGTTTAAAAATTTTAGGTCGTCACACTCTCCCCTTCTTTAAGAAATTTCGTCCTCGAAATTTAGAACATACCACAATCCGTAAATAACTCTGGATACTTTTTCTGCATTTCTGTTTCCAATTCCCACGTAGCTTCTTCCACATTTGCATGTTGCCAAAGAACTTTGACTATCGGAATATTCTTTGTTCGCAGTACCTTTTCTTTCCGATCTAATATTTGGATTGGTCTATCCTCGAAAGATAATTGGTTGTCCACATCAAGATCTGTCCAATCTAAAATATGTGTCGGGTCTGGTTCATATTTTCGAAGCATTGACACATGAAAAACATCATGGATACCCGAAAGCTGTGGTGGTAGAGCTAACTTGTATGCTACTTCACCTTTCCGTTCTAGGATCTCAAAAGGACCAATAAATCTTGGAGCTAATTTCCCAGTTTTTCCAAACCTTTGAATTCCTTTTCGAGGTGATACTTTCAGAAACACATGATCTCCCACATTAAATTTTAGTGGACGTGTCCTTTGATCGGCATAACTCTTTTGTCGACTTTGTGCTGTTAGCAGTCGTTGCTTGATTATCTTTATTTTCTCAGTAGTCTCCTGTATAAATCAGGTCCAACTATGGTAGTCTCACCTACTTCTGTCCAGCATAATGGTGATCTGCAAGGTCTACCATATAGAGCCTCATATGGTGCCATTCCGATGCTAGATTGGAAACTATTGTTATATGCAAACTCTGCTAATGACAAATAATCTTCCCAACTTCCATGGAAATCCAAAACACATGCTCTCAACATATCTTCCAAAATTTGAATTGTTCTTTCTGACTGACCATCAGTTTGGGGATGAAAGGCAGTACTAAAATTTAACTTTGTACCGAGAGATTTTTGTAAACTTTCCCAAAATTTAGAAGTGAACTTGGAATCTCTGTCTGATACAATTGAGAGAGGAATTCCATGTAATCTAACCACTTCTTGAACATATAACTTGCCAAGTGTTTCTGCAGAATCTGTAGTTTTTACTGGTAAAAAATGAGCTGATTTAGTTAAACGATCCACAATAACCCATATTGCATCTTTACCTCGAGGTGAACGTGGTAAACCAGTTACAAAATCCATGGTAATATAATCCCATTTCCATTCAGCTATTGGCAACGGTTGAAGTTTTCCTGCTGGCTTTTTATGCTCCGCTTTGACTTGTTGGCAAGTAAGACATCTTGCTACACATAGTGCAATATCTTTCTTCATTCCATCCCACCAAAATTGACGACGCAGATCATAGTACATTTTTGTACTTCCAGGGTGAATGGTGTATGATGAGTAATGTGCTTCACGTAAAATTTCATTTCTAAGCTCTGGAATCTCAGGTACATATAACCTTCCAAAATATCTCAAACCATTCCTTTGATCGAAGATCCAACCCTCAAGTTGATTTCCAGACATCAATCTGTTTTGAATTGATTTGGATAGAGTATCCTCCTGTTGTTTCTCAATAACCTTTTCCATCAAAATTGGTCGCGTGGCTAAGTTACAAATACGAGCCATATTGTTGTGTATATCAACATGTAGATCATATTCACAAAGAGACTCCATCATCTTCCATTTCTGAACATGTAAGCTTGCCACAAACCTTTCTGATTTTCTACTTAAAGCATCTGCAACTGTATTTGCCTTTCCAGGATGGTAATGCAATCCAAAATCATAGTCTTCTAAAAATTCCATCCAACGTCGTTGCCTCATGTTAAGCTCCTTTTGAGTAAATATATATTTCAAACTTTTATGATCAGAATATAGCTCAAATCGCTCACCATATAAGTAATGTCTCCAAGTCTTAAGAGCATGAACAATTGCAGCTAATTCTAAATCATGCGTTGGATAATTTCTTTCATGTGTTTTCAATTGTCGAGAGGCATATGCGACCACTTTATCTGATTGCATTAACACACATCCCAATCCGCGTAAAGAAGCATCTGTGTACACCACGTAACCTTCTCCTCGCTCAGGAATAATCAACACCGGAGCAGTAGTTAAGCGTGTCTTCAATTCTTGGAATGAATTTTCACATTCTCTACTCCAGATAAATTTGACTTCTTTTCGGGTTAACCTGGTCAGGGGTGTGGCTAATCGAGAAAAATCTTTTATAAATCTTCGATAATAACCAGCCAATCCAAGAAAACTTCGAATTTCTGAAATATTCTTTGGCTGACTCCAATTTAATACTGCTTCTACCTTGGAAGAATCAACTGCAATGCCTTCGTTAGAGATCACATGTCCCAAAAATTTTATTTCAGTCAACCAAAATTCACATTTGCTAAACTTAGCAAATAGCTGATGTTCTCTCAAGGTCTGTAACGTAATGGACAAGTGTCTCTCATGATCTTCCTGTGATTTTGAGTAAATGAGGATGTCATCAATGAAGACAATTACAAACTGATCCAAGTAGGGTCGAAAAACACGGTTCATTAAGTCCATAAATGCTGCTGGGGCATTTGTCAATCCAAAAGGCATAACCAAAAATTCATAATGTCCGTATCGAGTCCTAAAAGCTGTTTTCGGCACATCTTCAGGTTTGACTCGGAGTTGATGATAACCGGAACGGAGATCAATTTTCGAAAAGAAACAAGAACCCCTTAACTGATCGAACAAATCGTCAATTCTTGGTATTGGATATTTATTCTTCACAGTTACTCTATTCAATTGACGATAATCGACGCACATCCGAAGAGATCCATCTTTCTTTTTCACAAAAATGGCTGGTGCTCCCCACGGTGAAGTACTAGGACGAATATAACCTTTGCCTTCTAATTCCTGAATTTGTGCCTTGAGTTCTTTCAATTCTGCTGGTGCCATACGGTAAGGGGATATCGAAATAGGTGATGTACCCGGATATACTTCAATTACGAATTCTATCTCACGCACAGGAGGCAATCCGAATAAATCTTCCGGAAACACATCAGTAAATTCCTTTACCACAGGAATCGTTTCTAACTTCATTTTATTCTCCCCTTCGGCCACAATATGGGCAATTAAATTCAAATAATTGCACTTGATGTCAAATGATACTTCTGATTTATAAGTGCTCTTATCCCCGTAAAAACTAAAAGTTTCACCTTCCGGAGTACTGATAGTTATCTTCTTTTTACCACAGTCCATGATAGCATCATAACGACTAAGCCAATCCATACCCAAGATGATATCGTGCTCTGACATTTCCAGCATTATCAAATCAAAGTAGAATTTATGATTTGATATTTCTATCACACATAGCCTACACACTCTATTAACTCTTACACCCTTACTCAAAGGAGACCCAATAATTAATGAAGTCTTCATAATCTCAGGTTTCAATTCAAGTATAGATGCAAAGGATGATGATATAAAAGAATGTGTTGAACCAGGATCAAATAATATTCTAGCTGCCGTATTAGATATTAGAAATGTACCTTCTACCACTTGAGATCCATTTTGTTCCTCCATGTCATTCAGAGCATACAGTCGACCCTGTGTTGGACGTCGTGCGCCAATGGGTGCTCTAGGCCTAATAAGATTTCCTGGTCGTTGTATCTGTTGAGGAACATTTGGCCTCTGCCAATTCTGCTGTGGTTGAAAAGGTGCCCGATACTGTTGTTGTGGTGCATAACCCTGCTGCTGCTGAGGACGAAACTGGAGTTGTGGAGCACGAAACTGAGGTTGCTGATTTGGACGAAATTGTGCATATGGAACTTGGTTTGATTGTATGAGTGGACAATCCCTCTGAAGATGTCCCGGTCCTCTGCAGTAGTAACAGAATTTTGTATATGGAGATGTCCCAAAAGATTTGTATGATCTCTGGAAATTATTTCTGGAAGGTCCAAAATTCTGACGTTTGAACTGTCCACTAGTACTCCCAGAATTCCAAACCCTTTTTGTTTCTTGAATACTACGTTCAGCAATAAGTGCTCGGTCTACCACTTCTGAATATTTCAATAACTTTAGAATTGATACTTTCTCCCTAATCTCAGGATTAAGTCCTTCCTCAAATTTCTTTGCTTTGGTAGCCTCATTGGGAATAATACCTGGAGCAAACCGCATAAGTTCCTCAAATCTACCTTGGTATTCAGCTACTGTCATTTCCCCTTTAGATAGAAACATAAACTCTTTTGCCTTGGCTTGCTTTACTGTGTCTGGGAAATATTTCTCAAGAAAAATAACTTCAAATACATCCCAGGTTGTAATTTCAGTGTCTGGAGTAGCAAGAACTGATTCCCACCAGTGATAAGCTGCACCTTCCAAGTACGTACATGAGATAATTACTTTCAAATCTTCCGGCACTTTTTGATTATTCAGAGTCCTCTTCATTTGTCTCAACCATTCTTCAGCTATCATGGGATCTAAGGTACCCTTGAATATAGGAGGTCGGGCCTTACGAAATTCACCTTGTATTCTCATAACTCGTTCTTCATTACCTTCTTGATGATTACCATTGCGATTTTCCCTTATTGCACTTGCCATATCTTGAATAGCAGCTATGACTTCCATGTTACTACTAACCTCACCCTTATGTTGTTCTTCTGCCATTCTTTTGGTTTAAAACAAAATAATCATATAATTTTCATTATGCGTTTATAAAATTTAATTAATCTAACATGTAGTAAACAAAACTTTCAAGTATGAGACAAAAATTAAACACATAAGAGAGAGAAGGATAAACATAACATATATATATTACATGAAAACTTTACAAAGTTTTGAAAGTAAAAACACGTATCTACAGACTATATTTTACAAAACTTTAAACAACAGTAGCACACCTTTATACAAAAGCTAATAAACACACCCATGGTTATTTATTCTACACCATAGAACATAATCACTCAGCATAGCATTTTAAACTTCCTCTTCCTCATAAGGTTCTGGGGAGCTAACAACTAGAATAGCCTCAAGATAATCCCCCATCGAGCTACTCCCATCATCAGTACTATCATTATTATCATTACTACTCTCACTCATATTAGACTCTGATGATGATGGTGGTATTATCATAGGATTTTCAGGTGAACTTCCAAGATGCCATAGAGCTACTACTTGGTCCCTTAACATATTATAGTAATAGTCATTAGCAGTAGCAGCTATCCCAAGGTTGACAGTGCGAAGTTGGCTCCTAAGGTTATACTTGACCATATTCCGCTGCAATTGGTAAGAGTATGTAGATCTGAAAAATATGGTCTTTCTAATCAGTTGTCTCACGAGTCTTTCGGCACGAAAATCCAATTGTAGTTCATAGGTGTCGGGATTTAACGGTCGAACCTCATTTCTGGTGGCTTCAAAGGGTCCAAGGCTATCGGATGAGTAGACTCTATCCATCCTATAACACAACATAAAGGAATCAGTTTACAGTCTCTAAAAGCAAAAGGAATAAAGAGAATACAAATTTCTATCCAATGTCAACAATCCTAAAGGATACTAATTAAACCTATTGCTCTGATACCAATTTGTCACATCCAAAATTTTTTTTTTTTTTTTTTAGATGCGACTTATATTCCAATCATGGAAATAAATTTCCAAAATCGAAATACGAATAATTGGAAAAGAACGATACTAGACAAGTTTTCGAAATTGAAACACAACCTTTATTACAAGAGGGTTTTACAACAACATTTACAACAAAAGGTCAACTAAAATCCAAGTTCTTGTCTAGGACCCAAACATGATTAACAAAAACACACATGTATATTACATTATTAAAAACACCCTTGCAGTAAAATAACTTCAAACTTATTTATTTGTCACCTGCAAAATGATAAAAAGGGGTGAGCATACGTTGCCCAGTAGGAGAATGAAACCTCTGTGAAGATCATAGTTAAAATAGCAATAATGAATGGATGCAACTATTATCTATTCCCGATAATCCACATTGTAAAATAAACTGAACCTACATGTCCCATACCATGTATTTTACCACGAAGGTGACTCAGAGTATTCAACAATGTGAACTAACCCCCACCCAAAATCAAACCCCCCCTAACCCTCTTTTGCTAGTCATCTTGTCTATTCCCCTTTCGCCAGTCCCGAATTACCCTTTCAATATCCTATACTAAGTGCACATTCATAAGTGGGCATACCTGGGATCTGGTACCTGCTGAGGTTATAGACTCAACTACGCAAAAGATAAACCACATACTCATTCCAATAGCATATTTACATTACCATCACCACCCTTATACTTCATGTCTTATTGATGCACAAATACTTTGAATATGTAAATGTATTCATTATTCAGCCATACCAACAAACAGAAACACAGAGGACATAAATGCATATAATTCTGAACACAATCATCCAATACAATCATGTAAACAACCATTCATTGCAAACATAGAGGCTCCCCAAGTTTTTCCCCTACCTCGATTGATTTTCACGTTAAGTATCCGGATGAAAACAAGTTCCTATTGCAAGAATAGAATTTATTAGTTCCACACATAAAGAATTAAAGCAAAACTCAGCTAACATACTAAGAAAATCTTAGCAGTGAGTTATTTTGACCAAAACAGGTTTTTACTTGACAAACTGAAATACTGCAGTTTTCTGACCCAGTCACCTTAATGTTAAAAACTGTACAAATCTGTTTAAAATCTGCTTCCAAGGTCTTCTAACGATTTGTAGCTGATATCCTAAAGAAACTTTCGGAATTTGAATCACCTGAAAACAATTTTCCTAGAATTAGTTATGAATTTTTAAAGTTCAGCTACAGTCCCACGTTTTTCTGCAGAAACTGCTACTGTGTGCTAACCTCTTCAGTTTTAATGTACTTTCCACAACTCCAATTTGTGTAAAACTTTCAATACTGAAAATAGACATTCTAAAGTGTCAAAGAAAAGAAACCACACTTACAACAAGGCTTTAAAGGATGAGTGAATGCTTTCTAAATTCAACTTTAAAACTGCATATGTTTCCTACTTGGTTCTTGACTCTTCTCAAATCAGATTCTATTAATCTATGTCTTCCAAAAATTCTAATGACTAAAGGAAACAACAAACCAGATACAAAGTGATTTCAAATTCTAATTTAGATCAATTCAATGACAAAAGATATAAACTATTTTCCAGAAAACTAGTGAAATCAAATAGAAGATGAGAAAATAATTAGTTCTAATTGTTCCAGTAACAACAACTTTATTCCAAACTGAACTTCATCTCTACTGTAACTTCTTCTATCATCAAGAATCCCCAAGTCTTATAATAACCTATGAACATAACTCAATTTCCAAATTGCATTAACCATCAGAACCACAAAGAACTCATCAAATCAAAAATTAAAAGAATCACACCTGACTTTTTACTCCTCCACTCCTAAGATACCAAAACCCTCTTTTTCTCTCTCTCCCTTGTTTATCTATGTATCTAGCAACTCAAGGAACTGTATGGAAAGCATAGTTGGTTTAGCCTATTTATAGTGTCTGGAAAGGAGGTGAAAACGTAGAAAGCAAGATAGATATTCTAATTGAAATCTTACCCATATAGGTACTAGACTTGCCACCTCCAGATTTCTAGAGTTCCAGCTCCTGATTCTAGGGTTCCAGCTCTATCTTCATAGCTTTGGGGAATCACCAAATTTGAAACTTGATTTCCAAGGCTGTTGACACCTCCTACTTACCCATAGCGGCGGCTCTGTCCTTTGTACTTTCCTAAGGCGGTGGCTGGTGTATCAGATGGAGGAGAATATGGGGGTGAGGAAGACGATGAAGAGACGGGACAATGCTTTGAGTTTAGGCGTTGTTTGATTTGGTTTTGTCGTGGAGTTTTATTCTATCAGCTGTTAAGCTAGTTGGGTTTGAGTTTTGGGCCAAATCTTTTGGGCTAAACTCTAATTACTTAAACCCAAATAAATAAAATTCAACTCTATACTATATATATAGATATATATATATATATATATAAACAATATTTAAACAAATAGTTTAGCACAATAAAATTAAACTTATTATTTTTTTTTCAGAAAATGTTTAAAAATTTTAGGTCGTCACACAAATAGAGCTAAGAGAGAGGCGAATGAAGCTAAAGCCATCATTCTCATGACAAGGCATTCTCATGACAAGGCACATGAATGACGCCCTCCAAAATGAGTACCTCAATGAGGAAGACCCAAGAAAACTATGGGTAGAACTCGAGCAGCGTTTTGGCAACGTCCGTGATTCCCTGCTTCCAGACTTAGAAGTGAGATGGCATAGCCTTCGCTTCTGTGATTTCAAGTCTGTACTTGACTACAATTCAGAAGCACTTTATATCAAGTCTATGATGAAATTCTGTGAACGGAAAATCACTGATACGATGTTGATCGAGAAGACTCTCTCCACCTTCTCCGTCTCTGCGTTGATGATAGCCAAGAACTATCAGATTGAAGTCAATGCTAGATGCATCACAAGATTTCATGAGCTAATTAGTGCCATGAACGTAGCTGAAAAGCACGACAACATACTTGTGAAGAACTATAACTCTAGACCCGTGGGAACCAAGCCAAATCCGGAGTCTAATTATAGTCGCGCCTCCAAGGGAGGACGCAAGGAGCGAAACCCTAAGAGTAGGGATAATTCTGGATGTTCTGGTCCATATTCTCGCCCTAAAGAGGAAGAAAACCGCCAAGTTAGGCGTGCACGGAACCGTGGAGGTAAATGTGTGAAGAGAGAGAGAGAGGCCAAGCCTCCGGTTATGGTGGTAACGCCACCAAAGGCAATAACCATCCTCAAAACGCTCCCAGAGCGCCTCGATCAAGGGAACCTGACCATAATGATGCTTGTCTCAAATGTGGATCAACTGGACATTGGGCAAAAGCATGTAAAACACCCCAGCAAGTTGCAAACGCATACAAGACATATCGTGAAGCAAGGGAGGCAAATTACATGGAACAAGAAGATCAAGATAGAGATCTCGATCTAAGGGTGGAAGACTACAAGAATCAAGACCCAGAAACTGGCGATTTTGATTAAGTCTTTTTATTTTCCAAGAGATGTAGGCAATTGCCATATTATTATAGTAAATGCCAATGATACTAGTCTTTCTTTATAGAGGCGTACTCAATGTAAGTGTGATGTCTAGGAAGGTTTTGAGATAAGTGGTACTTAAGTGAGCTTTGCTCCACTGACATCTCTCTACTCACCTGGTCACATTTGCATTGAAATTACCAAAAGGAGTTAGACGACTACCATTGTTTTGCATGAGCTAGTTTATTGGATTAGATTCTTTTTTGGTTAAAGAAATGATGATGTAATTCCGTTTGGCTTATTAATAAAAGTTGAGTGCTTTTCTTTATGACTCCTTTTTAATTATGAGCTTTTCTTTTAGGAATGGATGAACTGCAATGTCTTGCGGATAGTGCGATTACGCACACCATTCTACGACATAGGTAATTATTCTTAGAGATGTTGCCTACATATTCCTCTGTGACTACAATGGCTGGGCCATCAGGTTTAGTTCAAGGACATAGAATGACCCAATTCCTATTGCCAAATGGCACCTTGATTAAAGGCACTGAAGCTCTCTACCCTCCTAAGGAAAATCGAACCTTATTGAGTTTTAAAGATATAAGAGCCAACAGATTCCATGCGGAAACGCATAATGAGAACGAAAAAGAGTTCCTTTGCATTACCTCTAATGATTGCGGGCGAAAGCGCATCTTAGAGAAGCTTATGTGTCAATCTAGTGGACTTTATGTCACTATAATTCGACCAATTGAATCCAATAATGTCATAAGAGAAGATCTCTTGGATTCAGACACATATTGGCTTTGCCATGACCAACTAGGACACCTTGGTCGTGACATGATGCTCCATATACTAAAGACTTCACACTGACATCCATTCTTCAGAGTGAGAAGAAGCAAGAATCAAAAATTGATTCCTAGACTTAGCAAGACTGCAACAATTGCAGCTTCTGGCGCTGCAACAGTCTTGGGGCGCCATAGGGCTGCCCAAGTCCCATGTGATGATGCCATTAATGGCGCCAACCATGAGCATGGCGCCATGGTTGCCTCTCCTAGTAGCCATGACGCCACAAGTACCAATCTCCATAGCTCTAATGCCATGATGGGAGACGTAGTCACACACTTTGCTTCCAATAGCGCTACAGATACTCAGGTCCAACCAAAATCCTCATTGGTTTCTTTTAAGGCCCCTCGCTCATTTTGCAAAGCCTGTTCATTTGGGAAATTAGGACCGAGATCGTCCTACGCAAAGGATCCCAAAATACTCATTCCGTTCTTACAAAGAATCCAAGGGGATATCTGTGGACCAATTCAACCATCATGCGGACCTTTTAAATACTTTACGGTATTGGTTGATGTGTCGACACGCTGGTCACATGTCGCGCTGTTGTCCACTCGAAATGTTGTTTATGCTAAACTCCTCACCCAGATTATCCGTCTACGGGCTTACTACCTTGATCATCCTATTAAGTCGATTCGACTTGATAATGCTGGGGAGTTTACATCGAAAACGTTCGATGACTATTGCATGTCACTAGGGATTGATGTAGAGCATCCAGTTCCCCATGTTCATACCCAAAATGGTCTCGCAGAAGCTACTATCAAACGACTACAAATGATAGCACATACATTGGTCATGCACACCAATCTCCCTATTTCTGCTTGGGGATATGCAATATTGCATGCAGCGACGCTAATTCGTCTACGACCCACTGCAACCCAATCTTACTCTGCGTTACAGCTAGTGACTGGGTACGAGCCTGATATCTCGCACTTACGAATTTTTGGGTGTGCCATTTATGTGCCTATTACTCCACCACAGCATACTAAGATGGGTCCACAACGAAGAATGGGCATATACGTTGGATATGAATCTCCAACCATCGTCCGCTACCTTGAACCCTTGACAGGCGATCTCTTTACAGCTAGATTTGCGGATTGTCACTTTGATGAGACAGTCTTCCCATCGTTAGGGAGAGATAAGAACACATATGTTCAACAGGAACGACAGAAATTGTCGTGGTCTATCCCCACTATGTCTCATCTCGATCCCTGTACCGCACAGCCCGAACTTGAAGTGCGAAGAATAATTGAGCTCCAGAACGTAGCAGACACTCTGCCTGATGCGTTTTCTAATGTTGCCAAAGTGACGAGATCACACATACCTGCTGCAAACGTGCCTGCGAGGATTGATGTCCCAAATAATGGACATAACGCCACTCCTGTGACACCAGGAGATGGCGCCATTGCCCAGAATGGCAATGATGTGGAGTCTATAGCCGCAGGTCCTGCAAGGAAGCGCGGTAGACCGATTGGTTCGAAGGATACTCGCCCTAGAAAAAGAGTGAATGAGGCACAAACAAATCCTTTGATCATTGATACTCAAAATCTGTCCCATGAGAATGTTCTGGATTATGGTTATGTCCAAGAGACATCATTGGGGGACGCCTCAATGTCAGAACCTATCCCTGAGAACGTAGAGATCTCTTTTAATTACACTAGTGTACATGGGAAGTGGGAAAGAAACTCCATCATCATTGATAATGTATTCGCGTATTCAGTGGCGCGTGAGATTATTGAGACCGATGACATCGAACCACGCTCCGTTGATAAATGTCAACGTAGAGCTGACTGGCCAAAATGGAAAGATGCGATCCAGGTAGAACTTGATTCTCTAGCAAAAAGAAAGGTATTTGGCAATGTTGTACCAATACAGCCCAACACCAAACCAGTTGGTCACAAATGGGTATTCGTTAGAAAGCGTAATGAGAAAAATGAGATTGTAAGGTACAAAGCTCGCCTTGTGGATCAAGGCTTCTCACAACGCCCTGGAATCGACTACGAGGAGACTTATTCTCCCGTAATGGACGTTATAATGTTCCGCTACCTTGTCAGTTTGGTAGTTTCCGAAAAACTGAACATGCAGCTAATGGATGTGGTTACAGCGTATCTATATGGGGATCTAGATACGGAAATATACATGAAGGTCCCAGATAGACTTCAGTTACCCAAATCAAGTGGCTCCAAACCACGGAGCGCGTTTGCGATTAGATTGAAACGTTCATTATATGGATTGAAACAATCCGGACGGATGTGGTATAACCGTCTAAGTGATTACTTGATTGGAAAGGGATATGTCAACAATGAACTATGCCCATGTGTGTTCATAAAAGGGACAAGTTCAGGATTTGCAATAGTAGCGGTTTATCTCGATGACATGAACATAATTGGTACCCTTAAAGAGATAAGGGAAACCGCTGAACACTTGAAATCCGAATTTGAGATGAAAGATCTTGGGAAAACACGGTTTTGCCTCGGTTTAGAACTTGAGCACGGTAGAGATGGTATCCTGATTCATCAATCAGCTTTTACCCAAAAGATGCTTAGGAGTTTCAACACTGACAAGATTAAGCCTTCAAGCACCCCAATGGTCGTCCGTAGTCTTGATCCAAAGAAGGATCCATTCCGTCCAAAAGATGACGACGAAGAAGTGCTAGAGGCAGAAGTGCCCTATCTAAGTGCAATAGGCGCATTATTGTACTTAGCACAATGCACAAGACCGGATATCTCATTCGCTGTGAACTTGCTAGCTAGATATAGCTCTGCGCCAACACGACGCCATTGGACTGGTGTTAAAGATATCTTTCGATACCTAAGTGGTACGATAGATATGGGCTTGTTCTATCCCTACAGAGAGACGATGGATTCGGACCCATCTAGTGTCAGGGACGCCACATATGGTGGACCGCGTTCCCTCTCCCCACCCCAAAATGATATAAGTGTTTTGGAAGGTTTTGCTGATGCTGGGTACCTCTCTGACCCACACAAAGGTCGCTCCCAAACTGGTTATGTTTTCACCATGGGAAAGACCGCGATATCTTGGAGGTCTACAAAGCAAACCTTAGTCGCTACCTCTTCGAATCATGCAGAGATTATTGCTCTTCACGAAGTAGTTCGTGAATGTATATGGCTTAGGTCCATAGTTACGTATGTTCGAAGCAATTGTGGTATGAAGTCTACTACAGATGAGCCAACAAGCATTTATGAGGATAATGCTGCTTGCATTGAACAAATGAAGTAAGACTACATCAAAGGCGACAACACCAAGCACATATCGCCTAAATTCTTCTACAAACAGCAACAGCAGAAGCTCCTCAAGATCAAAGTGAACCAGGTTCGATCTGAGGACAATGTGGCAGACTTGTTTACTAAGTCATTGCCCAAATCCACGTTCGAGAAACATGTGGCAAGAATTGGCTTGTGGAAATTATCTGAACTCCCATGATCGTAGTCATCAGGGGGAGGTGCAGACATCAGGGGGAGATGTCTACATATTCCTCTCGAATCGTGAAGGGTGTGTTGTGCTCTTTTTCCCCTTCGACAGAGGTTATTTTTGTCCCACCGGGTTTTTGTTACTTGGCAAGGTTTTTAACGAGACAACGAGAGAAGCACCATGTTTGGGCAACACAAGGGGGAGTGTTCAAGTAAACCCTAATTTGTTTTTGGCCCAAACTTTAGGTTACTTGCTCTAGTGGTAATATGATTAAATTAGAAGGATCTAGATTCCTATTCAATGTACGATTACTTTCCTTATATGATTGAGATTCTATGCATTGTAACCCTCTATATAAAGAGGCCCCTATTATCAATGAGAATACACAGCAAATTCCTCTCAAATTCAGTTTCTCTACAACAGAAACGATATTGATGATAAAAGTTTATAATTTTACAGAAAGGAATAGAAAAAAAAAAAGAAAAAAAGAAAAGAAAAAAAAACCATATCACTTATAAGTAAATAACTACCTATAAGTCCAAAGCTAAGGGACGATGAGGCAATTCGAATTTAATTTACAATGAGGAGCATGAGATACTTCCTCTATCGATCTCCTATAAATTTTCGGTTGGTGGGTGCATATATGCAGCATGGTTGTGGAGGTTGGAAGAAGAACAGGTGGTCCTTAAGCATCCCTGTAGTTGCAGTAGTACCTCGAGGTCTTTATCTTCCTTTTGCATATGTACTCATCCTCTGGAAGAAGATGTACTACTGCATATTAAAAGTCAAAACCAACTTCCAGTACTACAGCAACTACTTTGTACTCTCTGTCGGATCTAAGCTTATCCCATATTAGATTAGAGGATGATGATGATGAGTGGTTTGTTGGTTCTTTGAAGCTTCCATGGGGATAATCAGATAATGCATGCAAGGTGTTTGATGACTTGATTATATGAAGTTGTTTGGCGTTGAGCTCTGATTTGTAGTCCTTTCTGAAAGTCGACAAATGGGAATGCGAAAGCTTGGTCGTCCAAATCGGCCAACTCCCACTGGTAGTTGAGGACCAGGTGGTGGATGAAAACGGCCATTTCTAACTTGGCCAGTTCTGATCCGGCGCAAAGTCGTGGTCCTCCCCCAAATGGCATAAAGTTGCTACTTGTCATGCTCGAGTAAGATGTTGATGATGAAGAAGATCGCGTGCTGTTGCTTTGCTGCAAGATCGCCATCATAGACACAACATAATGAACAAAGAATTAGCGACAATGTTAAGGACTAGTGCCTGCTCCTTAACAAAATTAAGATTGCTTTATTAAGACAATTTATCAAACACGTTATCACCAACTCATAATGCCCTAAAACAGAAGGCGAATAAAATCAACACAATGGGACCAACAGATTCCTTCGACCTTTACCACATACTATTCCGATAAAAATGTTTTATACTACATTAACGGACCACAATACATTATATACCACATCTCCAAATGACGAGACTCGCTACGAGGGTATTGCCTTTATGGGTCAATCAGCATCTAGGTGGATTATTTATATTGCATTGTCATAGTGATTGTCATTGTCGGGATATGATCACTGTAATTTTGTATAGTTCCAGGGGCCACGTTAGGACCCAGTGGGTCCCGTGCCCCACTGGGATTTTACCAAATAAGTAGAATATAGTTTCTCACTTTGATAGAATTTCAAGTTGGTGTAGTGGCCGTTCTTTTTTATCAACTACTTATGTAGCTGCAGGTTTCAGGTTCGAGGTCTCTTACAGCATAACTAAGTTTTGTTTTTAATTTCTTGCTTTTTTAACACTAACATTATTATTTCTTATAATTTTAAAAATCAAAGATAAAATATGTTACCATCATAAAGAAAACTATAAATTTGATTAAAAATATATAATTTTTTTTTTGAAAGATAACTGATATTTCCGCATTTTTATTCTAATTTTTTTTTTATTAAAGTTTAATATATTTAAGTTTTAAATTTTTTTCTAAAATTTTTAGGTGCCCCACTTAAGATTAATTTCTGTCTCCGCCACTGTAATAGTTTCATGGTGTCTAAACCTTTTTTTTTTATAAGTAGATACCGCTTTGCTCTGGGGATTTTTCTGGAACAGTTCTGGGCTAAAGGGAAAAATAAAATCTGGTCAGGACCAGTTTGGCATTTGACCCACTAAGAGCAAATTAAAGAGTACCCGATGATGCACGTGCATGTGAGAAACCCCACTGTCCACATGGGGTTCCAATCATCTCGAACCACATTCTCTTCCCTCCCCACACGCACACTCGCTGGTGTGTATGTCCGTACACCCCACGCCCATGTATTCATATACACCTTCAATCCATGGATTGATTTGATCAAGACACCACATCCAAAAAAAAGCAAATCCATGAGATCCCCATTGCCCCTTGCAACCATCATCCTATTGTGCCTTATCTAATTGGTAAAAAATCACAAATAGTCACTGAGTTATGACTCATACGACACTTAACTCACTGTATTTTCAACAATATCACTTAATTTACTCACTTTTACATCCGTCTTTCACTTAACTCACTGCAGTTAATTCTACCGTTAGAAGCCGTTAAAATTGAGGGTATATTTGTCAAAACGCTTAAAAATACATTTTTAACTTAAAAAAATTCTAACTTTTTTTCAATTTTTTTTATTTCTGAAATTTCTAATAAAAAGGGATTTTATTTTAATTTAAGTATAATTTGAAGAAAAAAAATTGTCTTTTTTTTCTAAAAAAAGTTAGAAATTCAATTTTTTAGTGTTTAGACAAATATACCCTCAATTTTAATGGCTTTTAACTATAGAATTAACGACAGTGAGTTAAGTGAAAGACGGATGTAAAAGTGAGTGAGTTAAGTGATATTGTTGAAAATACAGTGAGTTAAGTGTAGAATGGGTCATAACCCAGTGACCATTTGTGATATTTTCCCTATCTAATTTTGATGACAAGATATTGATGGAATATTGAGTCTATTGTCAATTGGTGCCACACGTTTGTGCAGAGAATACGAATCGGGATCATTGGTTTGAATAGAATTATACTTGAACATACAGTTTTGATTCAAAATCTTACACACAAAAAAAGAAAAAAAAGAACAAAAAAAAGAGACAAAACTAAAAGATTGTTGAACCTGAATTGCAACAACTCCATTGGTGTGCCTATCCAAATTCCCATAAGTTGTATTGTACCCTTAGCCACTCGTTTTCTCAGTGCACTGAACTTGAAAATTCTGGTTTTGTGTTTTAGTAACTCATTCCAAGAAAAGAATGTGGACCTATTTTGCAACCTTATTAGTTTGTCTCGTCTAAAATTCCATTGTTCCCATGTTAGATTGTCACTCATTTTCTTATCGCTCCAATAATTGTCAATAACTAAAGTCATTTGATTCCTTATCTATGAAGAGGAATAGAATCTTACTTATTCATCCTTCTAATACTAAAGTGACATGCACATGAGGATATAGCTCTCAAGTTACAAGTCGAGAAGTAATAAAACAAAAAGAAACACACCAATGTGACACGACATTAATCCAACACTATATGTGATATTGACTAATGCTGAAATTGTAAAGTAAAAATCTACGAGCAGGATGAGGAATAGAAAGTTTGGATCCCCATATCGTAAAAATGGGCAAACATTGCGAAGCAACCAATTGGGTCCACGACCAACGGCTGGTTTGTGAGTCCCATAAGGGCAACCCTAAACACAATGGGGATCTTATCTTCTAACTTGTTTTTCATATAAAACTATATTACACTTTTTAGTAGTTGTATTTCTGAAATTTCACCTTCATCTTTCATTAAAAAAGAAAATTAAAGATTTTAAGATATCTTTTGATAGGATATTAAACATTTTGTCCGATCATCTAATCATAACTCACCAAATGTATAAATTTAAGGCAGGATAATAAAACTGAATGTTTTGTTAGCTCGTTCAAACACAGAGCAAATATATCTTAATTTTTATATTATTTTTCAAATAAAATTAAACAATTAAAAGTTCAAACATATTTGCTTTATATATGAATGAGCTACGTAATTATTGTCAAAATTAAAACCCAGTTGCGGCTAAAGAGAATCGAAAATGATCATGATTATAAGGGCAAGTTGTGTTATCAAAGACCAAAGCTAGCACTAGGTATGACTGACCTGCCATCTCCATGGATTGAAGTGTTGAGGGTAGTCAAAAAGCAAAGGATCCAAATGCATGGCTGCAATTACCGGAAGCACTTTCCACCCACATGGAATGTCATAACCTTCCAAAGTTTCAAACACCCACAAAAAAAGAAGTTCAGTTTTAACATATACTAAAGCAGCCTCAGATTTTCAGATGACTTTATGGACCCAACTCCCCACTCTTGCACCAAATTCTTCTCAACACACTCACCTTTGTACCTCACATCTTTCAGTGCCTTTCTGTGTAAAAACCTCACCACGTTCCCGAGCCTAAGTGTCTCACTTATTACCTTCACATAAAAAAATAGATACATATAATTTTAGTTTACAAACTAATAACGCAGAATTTTTTATTTAACTTAATAAAAAAACTTGAACTTCAGAAATTAATTTGCTTTTAGTAACTTACACATTGAGTGAATTCCATTTTTTTGTAGTCATCCCAGTTCAACTCTGTCTCTCCTGCTTTCTTCTTGGCTTTGACAATTTCAATGTGCTCTTCCTGCACAACAAAAGAAAAAGCCATTAAATAGAAAACAAATTGAATCAAAACCCAGAATTTTTTTTTTGTCCAGCTACGAGTAATGAAATATATTCTTACCCTTAACTGCTCAATTGCATTAGGACAGCCAGGCAAGAAGTAGATGGCTAAAGCTATGGAGACTGATGAAGTTTCATGACCAGCAAAGAGCAAGCTCAGTATCAAGTCAAGAATTTGCTCCTTTGAAAGATTTGAATTCTTCAAAACCCATCCAAGAAGATCATCTTCCCCTATGTTTTCACTTCCCTTCTTCACCCTCTCTTCCATTTTGCGCTCAATGAACTTCAGAATGGTTGATCGAGACTGTGATGAACCAATGTTATAATTATTGAAAAAAAAGAACAAGAGAGAAATATGATTAAAGCTTTGTTAGGAGGTGAAAATATAAATTACCTGTAAGGCTTTTCTGTAAGCTGTCCCTGGTAAATTTAATGGAGCAGAAACCACACCCTTCATGAAAGTAACATACAATTTCTTGAGCTGCTCTGTCTCTGGTTCTCCAGGATCCAAGCTCATGATGTGTTTGGCCATCAAATTGAAAGTGAACTGCAATCACTTTTTCATTAACCCGATTAACCTCTTACCTTTTTTTCTTGAATTGCAAGCATTCATTCATTAATTCACAAAATTTTTTACTCACCTTCTTAGCTTCATCCTGAGCTGAAAACACAGAATTCTCTTTCCAGCTCCCCAAAACAAGCAAAGTATGCTTCTCAACTTCTCTCAGCAAGTGGGTTCTGAGTCTGGCATGGCTTAAGAAATTGAGGGATATAGTCCTCATATCTCTATGCATGTCACCCACTAAAACCAACATAGACCATTTTCCAAGAATCCCTCCTATGCTTCTTGGGTAGCTACATTCAAACAATCTGCCTTCATTTTGTAGTATGAATCTATTGAGCCCTGCGTCAGCTGAAACTATAGTTGGCTCCCCAAACAAACTGGACTTGTAAATTCTCCCATACCTGCAGATGTAAGTAGAGGATATGAGTTTGCTTAGTGCACAAAACAAGACATGGGTTTTGATATATGAGGCTTTTAGGTTTCTGGGTCTTTGCTAATTTACCTTGAAATATGTTGCTCCATGAATTCTCCTGTAGAGGTTGCACAGTAGGGCTTCAAGTAGCCTATGGTTTCTCCAAGAAAAGGCCAGCCCATGTTTCCTGGTGGGAGATTGAGTCCTCTGATTTGGTGTTGCTGCTTCTTTCTTCTGATGAGAATGAGGAAGAGGAATAGAGTTAAGATTGAGGGAAGAACACAGAGGATTAGCTCTGAGTCAGACATGGAGGCTGGCATTCCCTTGTGTTTTTCTCTGTGGGAAATTTGGTTTGCTTAGCTGTTTTTATATATGCAAAGGTGGATAATCAGTAATCTGCTTTTTGAAGCCTCTCTACACACCTGTTGAAAAGGAGGTAGCTGGCTTTAAAAAGTTGCTTAAGAATAAGCAACTCGTTAATGAAAAGCATGGAGGCCAAGGTCCCTTTTGTAAGCCTAGCCTTCTTCTTCTGTCTTTTGAGCGAAAACAGCGGAGAATGAAATCGAGTTTTTAGCTTCGCACTCAATAGGGTAGTGAAAAGTTGAAAGTTCTACGTGTTGAGAATATATACGTCCTACATGGGAAAAATGAGACATTGTCTATGAGTTTATAAGGGTTTGAGTCATTCCATCCATTGTCAATTAATTTTGGATGTGAACCTCAGATTACTTTATCATGATAGCAGAGCGGGTTACCCACGTGTGCATGCGTAACGGCCACACGGGCTCCACGTCACCCAAAAGTTGTCCATGTGTATGGTTTGAAAATTTGTCACACGTGCAGGGGCGTGTTGAGAATATATACATCCCACATGGGAAAAATGAGACTTTGTCTGTGAGTTTATAAGGGTTTGGGCTACTCCATCCTTTGCCACTTGATTTTGGATGTGAACCCCAGATTATTTTATCACTATACATCCCACATGGGTTTTAGATGTGAACCTCAGATTACTTTATCATTATACATCCCACATGGGAAAAATAGAACATTGCCTATAGGTTTATAAGGGTTTGGGCTACTCCATCCATTGCCAATTGGTTTTGGATGTGAACCCCAAATTACTTTATCACTACGGTACTCTACAGTCTTAATATTCAAGAAAACATTAGTTTCTCAAATAAGATAACAATTTTGATTTTATTTGTAATTGTCATTACAATTTCTAATTAGCCTCCGGTAAATGCAGTAAGAAATTTTGGGTAAGAAACTTCAATGAGTATGAATGTGTTGAGTAAAAACATGGATGATCATATATGACATAACCTTGCAATAATCATCTGCGTCATCATGGCAATCTGGTATATTAACCAGTCAAACGATTCTGTTCATCGAAAAGAAGTAATGGCAGTGTGACACAAGAGATTGTCATGGTTTGACCTATAATAGTAGCATAAGGGCATCTCATCATGTAACAATCGTACCCAAATTAAGATAGTACAGCGGTTGATTTGATAATTTTATTCAGTATATTTTTTTGTGAGATAAAAAAAAATACACCTTACTCTGTTATGAATTATTAAATGACATATATAACCTACTATAAAATGACTATTAGGGACAATAATTATACTCAAAAAATGGTTATATTTATTTTCTCTAGACTTTCCAATTCAATAATATTAGATTGCATTCTTTATTATTTTCCCTATCTATTTTCATTTTCCAATTTCACTACGTACTCATTAAAGCATTCATATATATATATATATATGTGTGTGTGTATATATATATATATATTAAGAAATAAAACTATGATTAGATAAAAATGTATGATATGCATATTGAACGCATATTAGTCAGGGAGAACAAAATAAATTGTATTATGCCCTAAATCTAAATCTATCTATTATATTTGTAAAAAGAAGAAGAAAAAAAAAAGCTAGCAAATAAAAATAAATAAAAAATATTTAAATAATTAATCATGAGGTACATAAAATAGAGAAACATTGAGAAAAAATGATTAATCTTTTTTTTTTTGAACAGCTAAAAAAGAAAAAGGTAAATAAAAAAAATCACATAATAGTTCATGTTATTTTATTTTTATTAATTTTTAAAACTCAATACCTTGTGTTTGATTTTTTTTTTTATTGGATAAGAGATTTATGTTATCTGATTAAGGAATGAAGATATAATTAAGATTTATAGAGTAATTAAATCATTGAAATGACTAAGTTTTTTTATTATAAAGATCTTAGTTTGTTTGTAAATTAATTATATGAGTGAGGTTATTTGAGGAACTTTAGTGAGGTTTAATGAGTAAATTTAGTATTTGAAAATTGGATAAGAGGTGTGAAAAGCATAGATGTCAAGTGAGTAAATTTGGAGGTTCCAATAGAAAAACTCTTTTTTGATATATTTTATCGAACATCTTACTTCCATCTCCAACAAAAACATTAAGAAGAATTCCGATCAGGGATATAACATGGATGTGCTGTGACTGCTGTCCTCGGTTCATGAAATTGCAGAGAAACATGCTTAAGAGAGAACGCAAACATAGTGATGTGAACCTTGAAGAAATAAACAGTAGTCATTGACGCTCTCCCCTCGCATACCTATTCTTCTTCGATTTCAATGTGCTGCTGATTCTGAAAGCTCTCTGCTCCCACAAACCAAAAAGTGATTTTCCTTCTGCTGCTGCGCCTCTGCTCCTGCGCAGCATCAATATCAACACATTTATTCTGGTCAAATTAATTGCTTTGACTACTCTGCACAAGCTGGAAATTGTCTTGGAGATCATTGTTGCTGAGACTGTATGCTACTCTATTCAATTATCACAACAGAACTGAACACAATATCTAGCGTGTTCTGTTATGTTTTTTTTATCAATTTTGTATGTTTCATTTTTGTTAGTGCAAGTGCGCATCAGTGTATTAAATATCCTCTCAAAATTAAAAATAGAAATTGTATTTGCCTTATAAATCTAAAATGCACATAAAAATCACTTGTAGGAGAATTTTCAAAATAGAATATCAATATGATTTTATGCCGACTATATTAACTAAAAAAGTTAGTAAAATCTCAAGTGCAAATCTCTCTACTCCATTAATAATAAAAAATAGAATAACAATATGTGCTTATCTATATGTCTGAGAAAGGTTTGAATGTGAGCAACTATGCCTAAGCAAAACGAGGCTAGAAGAAACTCTAGTGGAGGTCCGAAACAGTACATGCAAGTCGTTCATTTAACTTTAAAAATAAAGTACTCATTTATATTATTTAAATGTTTAATACATGTTTTCCCTTGTGATAAATGAAGCACTTGCATTAGTTTTATTGGTCTTCCCTCAAAGATTAGACATATTAGGTTATAAATCTAGATCCGGAGTCCTGTTCCCCTGGTCAGCTACTGACCAGGGATCATTTGGTCAGTCACTGTCAAATTGAAATCGGACGGCTGACAGAACTCATCCCAGATTTCATCACTTATCTGTCAGCCGTTCGATTTCAATCGGACGGTGACTGACCAAATGATTCATGGTTAGTAGCTGACCAGGGGATCATGATTGTATAAATCCATTGACCTATGCAAGATGGGTGAGTCATCTCTTATAATTGGAGCGATTTGCACCATTGTACCTGTTGGTGTTTTGTGGGTTCTTGTGTTTAAATCCACTCACTCATGGGTCCGTATATGGAATTCAAGGGGCATCCGTAGAAAAGCTGGGCTCTTGTTTGTCTTTGGATAGGGGACTAGAGTTTATGGGAACATGAATAAAGTGGGGAAGGTTTTTTACTGTGTTCGGAGCCTCCTTGATAGCATCAGGTTACGAGCCACTTGGAGCTTCACTCTAAGGTAACGTTATTCTACAAAATCTAGAGTTTCTTTTAAGGTTTTCTATTCATGCTCATTTTTGTCGTAACCTGGTTATTCGAGTGAGTTATTGTGTAATATTAACTTCATTTACTATTAATGGATTGACGCCCCCTTTTGATAATAAAAACTTTAGAATGCAACCAACAAATTGGTTCGCCTTAGGTAGCAACACGTCAAATTTGGGAGTGGCAGACTATGCGACTAGCTATCTGCTTTACCCAGAAGGAAACATTGATAAATTCTCTACAATATAACAGACCAACTTTCTAGGGCTATAATGCTGCATACCTTGTGTTCATATACTTAAAAAAAAAAAAAATATCTTAATTCAAAGTGCATTTCTGCTGTTGATGCAAAATAGAAAGATCATGATATTTTTCTCTAAAAAAAATAAATAATATTTCAAGACTTTTTTAAACCAAGTCAAAACCCGATTATTAAACTATAATTTGCATGCTCCTTGCTTCGATTACAATTTTTTTTTTTTTAACCCTATGACCAACAAATTGGTCCTCCGAAGCATGTTAGTGTAGCGAAACATCAAATTTGGGAGTAGTAGACTAGTTATTTGCACTATCCAAAAAAATATATTATAATTTGCATGCTCCTAGCTTATTTGTAGTTTCATCCCTAATTTAATGTAAACTGTAACACATTTTCTTTGTGCACAATCTAATAATAAAAAAATTAAGATTAAAGGTTTGTTATAGAGACTTCAATAATTCGAGAAATTTTTTTTTTATGGATACGACCTATATTAATCAGATCCCAGCTACTCTGTGTTCATAACTTCATATGAAGATAATGAAAGGTGATGTATAGCTCAGTGGAAGTTAATTGCTTCGTGTATTTCATGTATGTTATTTTATAGTCCATAGCTCTATAATATAAGTATATACAATGTAGATTATATTATATACATGATTAATTAAAGGCTCAACTAACCTCGAACTGTCCTACTAGATTGTGGCCAATCCAAGAATAGGTTAGTATTTTGGTCGAGGATAATACTGTACACGAATCAAAATAATATAATGTCTAAGCTATGAAACATAGTGTTGATTGCTCTGTCTTCTATATCGAATGCGAAAATGAAAATTTTCATGACTCATTTGTTCCATAGATTGAGGATATCTTATAAAGATTTTTGTATAGTCACCATACGACACATTTATTTTGAAACAAATATGACAATTGATTAATCTTTTGCACACAACAACATATAAATTTACAATAAACAACATTAGATAGAGATCCTCTTTTTCATTAATGATGACAACTTAGAGATCTGTTTGATATGTAATTTCTTAGCAAATAGTTATAGTTAATAACTTTTTTAGAGTATAAAAGGGTCCTCAATTACAATATATAACCCTACGCATTATTGTGCTTCAGGTTTTTTTAATTTCTATTGTGCTTCATGTGAATACTCGTCTACCAATACTACATATATGTACATTTTTTTTTTTTTGAATAAAGAAATATGTACATCTTTTACTAATAGACAAAACAGAGTATCAAGCAAATAACAAAAAATAGATTCTCATTACCTCGTAAATAAAACACACAAGAAGTAAAAGAACAACAAAAGCAGAGAATGATACAAGGAGTATCAAAACAAATCTAGAGCGATAATAAAGTGGAAAAGATACCCAATTCTTTCTCAATTCTCATAAACAGATTAAAAAAAAATATATACACAAGAAAAACCATGTAAGCAAGAAGATTTCACTCCGTTCTTATAAGGGTTCTTGACCCAAAGCCCCAAAATGAGTAAAAATTATCCCACTTACTCCAGTAACAGATTTTTGTTCCCACTTACCCAATCTAAATATAAATGACCAATTTGCCCTCAACTCAATTAAAGAATTACAACTACAGCCATTGTCCTCTCTCTCTGACTCTCTGTCTAACTCGCCGGTTCTCTCTCCTCTCTCTCTCCAGCACGCCGGCAAAAAATACCTTCGGTTTTTCAACGCAGGCGAGATTATCCAGAACGATGTCATCGGAGGCGAGAATGTGAGTGATGGTCGAGATTGACCTACTCGGCGGTCCATAACGACCTCATCGGCGACGAAGGCTTCTGCCTCCCCTGGGTCCTTGGCCTCCGGTTTCTCTCTCTCTGTGTCTTCGAAGCTTCGGAGCTGGAGGATAAATCTGATTGGAACTCGCCCAACCCGGCCCGTCGTAGCTCAAACTCGTCGTTCTCGGTGGTTGAGGTCGACGAACACTGGAGATTGCTTTTGGTTGACTCAGCTTCATCAGCGACGAAATGGATTTCTGTCTCTATTTCGGAGGAGTAGCATCTCCGGCTGATCTGCTGAGAATAAGCGAAGATGTGGCGGGGGTGGTGGTAGAGCTCCGACTGGGTCGATGGCGACATCAATCTCTCCCTCCCCGGCGAAAGTTCACCAGTGAGCCCACCTGAGGCGGTTTTCCGGTGAGATCGAGCACGGCTTCACGGCTTCACAGAAGGGAGAATGGTGCCCAAATCAATTTCATCATCTTCCCCGGCGACAAGTACCTCTAAACAGCTCCCGGTCCTTCTTTTTTTTTTTTTTTTTTTTTTTTTTTTTTTTCTCTATTCTTCTTTTTGGCCTTTTAATGAGAAATTTTGATGATATAAAATGTAAATTATTGGAGTAACAAGCTACAAAATGGTGTTATGCCAAGGGAAATACAGGTCTATTGGGGGACAATAGACGTTTTGAATTGACGTAATCTCCTTTTTTTTTCTTTAATCAAAGTTTTATTTGTGTAATTTTAGGAAAATTAGTTCCCATTTCGGTAATCGAAACGTCTATTGGAGGGCAATACATGGCTGATAATCGTCTATTGGGGGACAATACATAGCTGATAGTCGTCTATTGGGGGGCAATACATGGTTGATAGTCGTCTATTGGAGGACAATAGACTTCTATTAGGGGGCAATAGACTATCGGGGCAATAGGCGTTTATTGGGGGGCAATAGATGTCTATTGGGGGCAAAAAAACTTTTCCGGTGAGATTTTCAGCAAATTCCGGTGGGCGGCAGCCGGTGACCGGATTCCGGCGAAAGTTGGCCGGGATCCGGCGGCCGGTGACGGACTCCGGCGAAGTCTCCTATGGTTTCTCTCTCTTCCATTTTCTCTATCTCTCTCTCTAAGTAACAAAGGGGTGAGGGGTAAAATGGTATTAAAAAAAAAATTAAAAACAAAAAAAAAAATCTTAATGGGGTATTAGGGAAGACTCCCTTAGAGTGTATTGGGTAAGAGAGAATTAAAAAAACTTAATGGGGTAAGTGGGAAAGAATTCCTTAGAAATGGGGTAAATGGACAAAATCCCTTAAATAAAAATCGACAAATCGTGGAAATCTATTTACTCTAGTGACAATAGGGAAGTGTCTAACTTGATGGAGATTTTTAGTTCTTTCTCAAAGAAAAAAAATGTAAATATCTTTGAGTTTAGCTCAATTTAAAAAAAAAAAATAACGATTCTACAAGGCTCTTCAAATTTTATCTTACACCCCCTTACAATATTAGTCTCAATTATATTTTAGGGATCTTGACCAAATGCACCAAAATTGGACAAATTTATCCCACTTACACCAGCAACATATTTTTATTCTCATGAACCCAATTTAGAGTATAATGACAAACATACCCTCAGCCTAATTAAACAACTACATCAACTCTCTCTCTCTCTCTCTCTCTCTCTCTCTCTCTCTCTCTCTCTCTCTCTCTCTCTCTCTCGGCTTAAGACGACACCGGAACTGCTGCAGAAGCTGCTGCTGTGGGAGAAGAAGATGGACACCGCCACCATGCTCGAGGCGGCGCACCGCTGCGTTTGATTCCTCTAGCCTCAGGTCGCCACCCTCCATGCCATGCCCATCGTCACCTCCAACTCCGCCGACCTCTCGTTCATGGAGGTCTGCTGAGGAACGACGATTCAAATACTCAACTTCACTGATGCCATCGCAATCGGAAGCCGATCACAGGAGTGATTATTCAATAGTTGGATGTGTTCGAGACTATGCGTGACTTGATGCCGGAATTCGATTCCGTGTTCTCGAATTAATACTGCTTGTTTCTCAGGAACGAAGCAATTACGATGTGGAAAAGATTAGGTGAAACGATCAGAGGAATTTTCATGGAATTAGAGAATCTGATCAGTCGAGACCCGGCCAAGACTCCCGTTCCGGGCGGCGGGCTCCACCCGATTACCCAGTACGTGATGAACTATCTCTGAGGGGCACGTCGTTCGCGCCAGACGCTGGAGCAAGTGTTCAAGGACAATGCTGGAGTCCCTCATCAGTCCAAGGTGGTTGATCGAGCTTCGTCTTCGTCCATGTCAGTTCAGATGGCTTGGATTATGGAGCAGAAGGCCTGGAAAGAAAGAAAATTGAAGAAAAAAAAAATTTTATTGGGGGGCAATAGACATTTTTAAATTGATATAATCTCTTCATTTTTTTCTTTAATCAAAGTTTTATTTTTCTAATTTTGGAAAAATTAATTTCCATTTCGGTGATCGAAACATCTATTGGGGACCAATAGAGGTTTATTGGGGGGCAATAAACGTCTATTGCCCCTCTATTGGGGGAAATAGATGTCTATTGGGCCAATAAACTTTTCCGGTAAAGTTTTCTGAAAAGTCCAGTGGACGTCTATTGCCCCTCTATTGGGCCAATAAACTTCCCAGTGAGGTTTTCTGAAAAGTCCGGTGGAAGGCGGGCGGTGACTGGATTTCGGCGGTCGGTGACCGTGCTTCGGCGAAGTCTCATATGGTTTCTCTATTTTCCATTTTCTTTTTCTCTTTCTCTTAGTAACAAATGAGTGAGAGTAAAATGATATTAAAAAAAAAAAAAAAACTTATTGGGGTATTAGAGAAGATCTCGTTAGAATGTTTTGGGTAAGAGGGAATTAAAAAAACTTAATGGAGTAAGTGAGAAAAAAATTTCTCAAAATGGAGTAAATGGACAAAAACTCTATTTTTTCTTTTCTTCTAACAGGATGTGCTTAGATGTAATCAAAAATAAATAGCTAAGCACATACTATTTAAACGACGATGGAATACAAGATTAATAAAAAGGGAGAGAGAGAAGAGAGAAGAGAGAAGAGAGAGAGATAATAATGACTACACCAACCGTACACCATAAAGCCGCTCGTGCGCCAATCATTGCAGGTAGGAGAGTGTACTGGGTGGACGAGACCACACGTGTGGGTGACAAGATCAATGATGCTGTGGCCAATTTATTGCGCACCAACCAAGTGAGGGCCTTTACAGCCCATTCTGGATTAGCCTCAGATTTGCTTGGAACCCCAGCAACAGGGATCTTGAATGAGACAAACCTCCACCATAATAGTTCCATTTCTCATATTTTACCACAGTTTAATGGGTATTATTTACTAATATTCATGAATCAAAATTATATTAATAACTTTAATGCATTTATATCATAGGAGAATTTTTGTTTTTATATATTTATGGGTAATGTTAAATTATTGTAAAATTGTAATGATAGTTTTGGTAGGCAAAAAACATTCGGTAATGTAAAACTGTAATGATAATTTTATGATGTCTTTTACTGCAATGTTAGATTATGTTTCAAAGTGTGATTTTTTTTTTCAATACTATAAATGTTATTTGGTCCGCTTTCCCTTTATGTTATTCACAACTTGAAATACTTCATTCAATTACCATGTGTTTCATGGTGTATTTTACTGCAATGTTTGATTGTAAATATAATTTTTTTTTGTACAACATAAATGTGATTTGCTTCCCTCTTCTTTATGTTCTTTAAAATTTTGAACTATTTTGATTCAATTATCATGTGCTTCATGATGTCTTTGACCACAGTGTTAGATTATGTTTCGAAGTTTTTTTTTTTTTTTTAATAACATAAATGTTACTTGGTTCCGTTCCCTTTATGTTATTTTCAATTTGAACTACTTCATTCAATTATCATGTGTTACCGTAACGTTTGATTCTATTTCAAAGTTTTAATTTTTTTTATACTAATTAAATGTTATTAGCTCCCCCCTCCCCTTTATCTTATTTACGATGTTGAACTGCTTTCATTCAATTAGCGTGTTTTGGAGCTATTATCAAGAAATAGTCTTCTATATTCATTTCGTGGTCTCATTAACCTCTCAATATTAACTACTAATCTGTTAAATAAGTAGCAACAAAATAATACAGAACCTATAGTAATCTAAAACCAACCCTAATTTTAATATAGAAGTAGACAAATAATTGGTGATGTAATAATTTGAGTTATCAGCGAACCAGGGGCTTTCATTCTCTATGCAGTTTAGGACAAATACGCATGCCCTGACCGACACCAACATACCTTGCTAGATTCGTGTAAGACGACTTCTTTTTCTTTTGGCGAACTCGTGCAAGTCTTCTTACGAGTACAAATCCATTGAAATTGCTTCACGTCACCTCTATCTCCTCAAAATGCATGAATGTACAGCTCGCGCCGCTGAAAAAAAGAAAAAGAAAAAGGATGTTTCTGCTCATTAATAAGTGGGGAGCTCACTCACTGAGAGTTTTTGAAGACGATCAACAACATTTGAGTTATTTGAGAAATAAAAGGCTGATAAATTTAAGTTCCGTTTGGTTTATGGATTTGAGAACGTGGGAGATGAAACTTATTCATTTCTAGACTACCTACGCTCTCCTTTGCTTGTACTTTGGCAACTTTGTGTTCGTTGGCTTAATTGTTTAAGTTACATCTCAAATATAATATTTTGCTCTTCTCATATTTTTCGTGAAGGGAATAAAGTTACAGATGCATTGGCTAATCATAGTACGTTGTTAACTCAACTGGTGTGGTGGGATGTGCCTCCTTCTTTTATTTTGTCCTATTGAAATAGTGACATTATGGGTCTTCCTCAGTTTCGGTTTTGCTAGGTTTGTTTAATTGTTAGTTTGCTTCGAGAGGTTTTGGTTTTGTCCCCCTCTCTTGTTATCTACTTTTTCTTTGATTAATTCATTAGAGTGTTAGGGAGGTTACGCCTCTCTTTCACTCATCTTTCAGCCAAAAAAAATAAAAGCACAAGGAAAGAAAAAAATTTTCTCAATAGAACGAAAAAAAGAGCTACATTTACTTACTCATTTTGTATTATTTTCTTGCATTAATTATAAACTGTTCAAATAACTTTTCCAACATTACCAAATATTGGAATGGAAACTTCATGATAATCTTAACGTCTATTATTTTGAGAAAGATTGAAGAATTACTTTTATTTTCGCTAACTAAACTAGAGGCCTTGGTTAATAACAAATCCAAGTTGAATGCACGATTTAAAAAGATCAAAGGTCAAACTTCTACACTCGCTCCTGTAAGCACTTTGTGTCATATCAAGATCCATGAATCTTTATGAAGATCGTGAAAGACAAAATTGGGAAGGAGATTGAAAGATCGATGATGAGTATGCATTTTTGATTGGAAGCTTATTTTGGATTATCATTGTTGACTAGCCAAACGAATGAGAAACTTCCAAGATCATTAGATTAAGATCAAGCTTTGCTTTATCCTTATACGGAAGCCGAGGCACACATACCTCTCCCATACTATGCCAACCTCTAACTTCACACTCTTCAATCAAACATACAAGGACAAAGAGAGAGTTTGGTGCTGAGGCCTTGTTTGTATATGTGGCATGAATGAGATGAAGAAGAGGCAGGTGTAGTGTCAAATTCAAAGCTTTAAATCCTTGAAGATCATAGATTTCTTCTGTGTACTGATGTTCTTCGGTGTATTGATGCACTAATACGTTAAATATTAACCAACTTTTTATAATATAGACAAACTTCAGGTAATGGGAGACTGGTCTACCATGGATCCAAAATCTCGCAATAATTGTATGGGAGAGTTCTTGAAGGGACTTCTCGAATGATCAATCGTATCACTGCAAATGACTAGTCTATTATTTTTTGAACATAATTTACACTTTTGTATCGATATTTAGTAGTGTGTAGGAGAAAATCTTTTATAAAGAGATTGTATCATCCCATTAGTCAAACCGTCGGATCATAGATGAACATGTAAACAAGGAACATATATATTTTGATACTTCATGTAGTTGTTCACATAACAATAAGAGAGACTGAGAGAGTCGATCGGGCAAACTTGTTAGTAAGATGATTGATATTTCGGACGTGATTGTTATATATTTATATAATTATTATGTCAGAAAATGAAAGATGACCCATGAGATCGATTGATGATGATGATGATGATGATTGTGCAAACCAAGGGATCGAATACCTCAATTCAACTCAATCATTTTGCTCACACTCGGATTTGGCTACCAAAACGTGGCCGCACGGTGCTCCAAGAGTTCACAGAACACTGTCAGCCAAATGATGATGGGGCTTTCACTACTTTCAACCTCTTTCACTGCTCCTTCTTCTTCTTCCCTCTACAGACAGGAGTTGGACTTTTGCTTTGCTGCAAAATTTGAAGCCTCTCATGTCTTCCATGGATTATCAATCAATGGCATTGATTTGAAGGACCACAATCACCACATTGTGATACGAAAATTAAGAAATCAATTTCAGTTTTGCATGACTGACCCAAGTGACCACTTCAATATTTAAGAATGAGTAATGGCTAGGCACCTATACCATCTCAGATCGGTCTACCTACTGATGATGGTGCCATGTTGCACATATCAAATGAACAACACTTGTTTCTTGAGCCAATAATTGGGATAAGAAAAGAAAATCAAACATTTTATACATGTGGTGTTGAAATTTTTTAAAAATGCGTGAAATCTACACTCTCATTTTTACATTCATCATTCTCACTCATATTTTGAAACTTAAGTTTTCAAATTTGCCTCAAGTCAACAACATTAAACACTTTGCTCTCTAAATTATGCGGCAAACGTATCACCAAAATCTCCTACCAAAGAGAAGGAAAGTATTGGTCCTCAAAACTCGTTGCCATCTTCTCTTGCTATCGAAGGTTATAATACAGATTACATGCAATTGAAGACTCGCACAGTGAGAGGTCTTTCTTCTTCTTCTTCTTCTTTCTTTTCACTCTCTTCTTGTGGTTTGTTTCACACAATGAATCTCCGGGAGAGAGATAACCTCTCTTCCTTTCTATCTTTGTAAATTTCAATTTGATCTATTGGGTTTAAAAGGTTCAAGCTTTTATTGCATCATTGAGTTGGAGCTTTTTTTTGAATGAGAGAGGAAAATTCCCCCCAAATTTATTAATATAAGAAGAAAGAAGAAAGACTAACTAGATAGGGGGGGGGGGGGGGGGGGACATGAACCTAACCCCTCCAGTAAGAAAGTTGAAAGACATCTGACCAAACAACTAAGCAAAAAACTACCGAAAGCGAAAATTAGGAAGCCCCATAAAATCTCTATTGCAAAAAGAAGCAACAAAAACCGGGTGCGAGTCCCACCAAACCATAGTATCTGAAGTGAGACCAAAGTTTACAAGAGCATCTGCAACTTCATTCCCTTCCCGAAATATATAAGAGCACCGGAATTACATTTGAGAGATGCGGTGTAAGCAATTATCCCATTCCACTCGAAATTGCCAAGGCACCAAATTGGGTGAAGTAGCCAACTCTGCCATTCATATACTTGGCACTCTGAAGTAGCCAAAATGCAATCTGAGTTGGAGCTTTAAAAAGCTATTGATTGTACTGGGATTTAGTTGAAAGTAAGAAAGATTGAGTTTGTGATTTGAAAAATTGATTGGGTATGTTTATGTCATATTGCATACCAAGTTAATTACAAACTGGAAAAGAGAATCAAGGAATGGGTTTCATGTAAAACAACTAGAATTTGGGGCAAGTTTGTTTGTACTTGTATCAAAAGCTTAACAAAAGTCATTTGATGGAGGTTTGAGATAATAATAGTCTTTAGGTTTGCATCATACCCAAAATTCCACTTTGGTTTGCACGAGCTAGTCTGGCAGTGTGATCTGCCACTCTTTTATATGTTAGAGAAGACGGAATTTACCAAGAAGAAGTTATGGTAGAAGTGGAGAGTGAAGAAAGTAGCATTGCACAAGTGTTGGTGCAAAAGTGGGATTTTACTAATATAAGTGGGAGTGTAGAATGTAAAATGGAGAGTGTGAATTTCACTCCCCTAAGATCTCGTTTAGTTCACGAAACTGAGAGCTTGGAAAAGAAAATTTATTCATTTTCTATGTTTGGTGTGCAACTTTGCATAAGGAAATGAACAATTTTTTTTTTTTTTGAAATAAGGGCTGGTGCGGTTACTCTCAAGTCTTGATTAATAAAACTGCCGAATACAAGGGGGAGACATTGAGCCTAAACCCCTAATTATAATAAGCATCTACAGCATGTCCCGAAATAGTATCAGGAGTCTCTACAAAGTACATGTATTCTAACAAGCACCAATTAGCAAAGAGTGCTTTACTGGCTACTCCATTTGCTCTGACATAGCGGTGACATACTGGAAAGATAACTCAATTACAATGAAGCATAATTATCAAACTCACAGCTTTCCTACTATGTTGCCGCCGAAAAATAAATCCGACCACACTTAGTTTCATCTTGCCACTAGAGGTTGCGACCACTTAACCATAGATCGTCGCCTCACTAGGCCAGACAAGGCACTTTGAGTGTATACACAGGCATTTAACCCGACTAGCCCTACAAGAAACATGCAAGGACTTATTACTCGCCAATGACGAGACAAAATTAACAAACTTGGATAAATAAAACTAAAAACAGGAAAAAAAAAAAAAAAGCCCAGGCAGGGCCCAAGCCCAAGCCGCATCACAGGTCACAGGAAGAACATGAGATGCCATGCTTGGTTGGCCCAAACCCACTATAGCCACCATTGCCGGTCCACTAGCTACGCCGCCCTGCCAGAGTCGCCGGACCTTTGCCATCAACACGCCATCCCCGACGCGGCATGGGTGAGCACCGCCTCTGCCAATCAGACTCTTCCCTAGATCAGATCCAAAGGACCCAACCCAGATCAGGTCAGCCCGATCGGAACCTAGCTGCGTTGCCATGACCACATTACCACCACGCTGAACCCGGGACACCAACCCACTCTGCCAACCATGGCAACGAGAAACGAACCAAAGCCCGACCTCCGCGACCTTCCCCTTCCTCACCTCACAAATTGCCACGATCTCCCCGATCCAAACAAGGATGTCGAATGAGGAAACCCACCTCACCAGACCCACAAGGAGTCAACAAAGACCCGTCCGACGACGACGAAAGGGCTAGCCGCCGGACAGGGAAGACAACCTCAACTTTTCTCTCAGACCTCTCTAATTCAGAAGTTTGCATTAAAAGTAATTTTATGATGAAGATAAGGGATCTTCACCACCATGAACAACTTTTCTTTAAGAAGGGAAAATATGGGGGAAAATGAATTCTCTCATCCTCCAAATTATTCATTTTTCTTTCTACTTTTTTCAGCATTAATTACATAGTATAAATACATTTATATCTCTGTTGAAAATTATTATTGACAAAAAAGTTTATGAGATTTATCTAACTATATATTTTAATATATGAGAATATAAATGGAATATTAGTATGATTTTGTTTCATTTCCTTACACAAACCAAATACTAGAATGGAAACAAACAATATTTTCTCCTTGCTTTACCAACGTTTCTAAATAGCAAAAATAAAAGTTAGTGGAAGTTTACTTTCCTTTCCCATAGCATTTTCTAAGGAATTGATTTCCTTTCCGCGAACCAAATGAGACTTAAATGATTGATCAAATAAATACTACATAATATATCGTTTATTCTTTCATGATTGTTCAACCAAAAATACAGATGAAGATGTAATTAACGAATATATGTAGTAATTACGTTTATTACTTATGTGTCAGATTATTACTCAGGAGAATCATCAACATATATGAGAAGTCATGAAAAATTGTTACTTAGGGGATTCATCAACATTTTTGAGGGAGCATAAAAAAATATAATATATTATGGAAAGAAATTTAGAATTTTTTGGCACTAGAAGTAATTTTTTTCTCTCAGAGTTGAAAAAAAAAGGAATATCATGAAAAAAAAAAAGGGGTCAACATTTTAGAGTTTTATTAATTGGACTACCATTTTGAAAATCATGCTTCACCAATAGTGAGCTCATGGCATAAAAAAATTTGCATAAAAATAAGGATTAACATTTTTTTTTTTTGAGGTAAAAGAGGTCAGCCTTTATTGAGAATTTGGAAAATTACATATGATAACGTTCAGCTGCAATAGCAGCTAATAAGAAGGAAGGAGGAGAAAAATAAAAACATTCATGTACTAGAGAACTAGCATGCGCAGCCATTAGGTGTGCAACCTTGTTGGCATCTCTTCTAGTGTGAGTAATCTGCAAATTGGGATTTGAAGCCAATATGGAGTTCAGATCCTCATAGATACGGCCCAGCAAGGAAGTATTAGGCCCTTCGGAGTTACATAGTTGTCGTTGCACCATCTCAGAATCAGTCTCTATTACAGCAAGTAACAAATTCTGATCTAAAGCAAACTCAATTGCCATCTTACATGCCAAACCCTCTGCATGTTCTGGCGAAATTAATCCAGACAAAGGACGCCCACCACCAGCAACCATACTGCCATATTCATCACGAACCACAAACCCAGCACTTCCCATTCGTGAGACATGGTGAAAAGAACCATCCACATTTATTTTCAACAAGCCAGATGAGGGAGCTTTCCATCGAGCAATTCTAGAACGACCACTCGCTTGAGTAATCGGTCTGGTATTATGAAATTGAAACTCATGCAATCTTGCAGTAGACTTAAGAAGCACATCAATAGCATGGCACCTTTTATTGTCCCAAACTCTGCTATTTCTCTCCTTCCAAATTCCCCACAATAGATAGATAAATTCCCCCAAATGCAGTAACGAAAGGTCATGGACACATAAACTTAACCAATGCAACAAATCACAAGATATTGCATAAGAACTTAAACATACTTGGGCCAACACTCCTTTACTTTGGAGAGCCTGCCTTGTAAAAGAGCAATCACGAGTAATATGTAGTGTAGTCTCAACTGCACTATCACACAAAACACATACATGTGACTCCAACACCACCCTTTTAGAAATGAGTCTTTCCATGGATGGGAGAATGTTATGGCACACTTTCCACATGTAAATCTTCGCCGAATTAGGAATCTTCACTTTCCACAATTTTTTCCAAAAATCAGTGTTAACTGATAGCTCAAAAGGTACACAAGAAGGAGAATGAGAGAAGGAGAACCTGTAAGCCGTTTTAACTGAATATTTTCCATCTCTTTCCAATTTCCAGACCAGTCTATCATCCACCCTTCTCAAACTTAGAGGCACACTTAAAATGGCCTCCACTTCTTCTGAAGAAAACAATCTAACAATCATATCATAATTCCAATCACCATTAGTAGTACGCAAATCAGAAACCTGAGACACTTCAGCAAGACCTGCTGCAGTCTCATGAGGCCTACCACTAGGCAAGCTTGGCAACCAATTATCATTCCAAATATTGACCTCTGTCCCAGAACCAATCTGCCAATATGTGCTTTGCCTCAATAGATCCCTTGTAGAGAAAATACTCCTCCAAGAATATGAAGGAAAAGAATGATTGTCTGCCAACCAAAATGAGCTTGTAGGGTAATATTTTGCCTTAAAAATTCGAGCAACTAGAGAAGTAGGGTTAGAAATTACCCTCCAAGCTTGTTTAGTAAGCATCGCCGAATTAAAGCTAGCCAAACTGCGAAACCCTAGTCCCCCTTCTTCTTTCTGATTACACAAAGCATTCCATGTTTTCCAATGAATCTTTCTTTTATCCATTGTAGATCCCCACCAAAACCGAGCACAAAGTTGTTCCAAATCTTCACAGAAATTCTTTGTCAATTGGAAGACACTCATAGCATAGGTAGGTAACGCTTGAGCTACTACCCTGATCAAAATGTCCTTTCCTGCACCACTAAGCAGCTTCCCTTGCCAATTAGATAGCTTCTTAGCCAAATTTTCCTTAATGTACTGAAAGGTTGCAGATTTCTTTCTCCCTACATAAGTAGGTAATCCCAAGTATTTTTCATGGGAGGCAACTACTTCTACTCCCAACAAACTGGATATTTCTTCTTGTATAGCAAAGTCCACATTTTTACTGAATACCACTGAACTTTTGTCAAAGTTAACCAATTGTCCTGAGGCTCTCCCGTAAGTTTCAAGAACTTCTTGAATCTGGTAACAATCTTCCAAAGAAGTTTGAGCATATAACATACTATCATCGGCGAATAAAAGATGATTTACAGAAGGGGCTCCATCACAAACCTTAATACCTTGGAGCAAGCCTAACTCTTGTTTCTGGCGCAATAAAGCAGAGAAACCTTCTGCTCCAATTAAGAATAAATATGGAGACAAAGGATCCCCTGTCTCAGTCCCCTGCTAGGAATCACAAGCCCCCGAGGCTTTCCACGGACTAAGAATGAATACCGGACAGTACTAATACATTGCATCACCAAATCAATCCATGAATGAGCAAAGCCAAACCTATCTAGAACTTTTCTCCAAAAGCTCCATTCCATGCGATCATAAGCCTTGCTTAGATCCAACTTCAAGGCCATAAAACCTTCATTACCCTCCCTCTTATTATGAACAAAGTGAGCAGTTTCATTAGCCACAAGGATATTGTCAGTAATCAATCTGCCGGGAACAAAAGCACTTTGATATGGAGAAATCACCTCAGGTAAGATTAGCTTTAATCTGTTGGCTATCACCTTAGAACAAATCTTGTAAATAACATTGCATAACGCAATAGGCCTCAGATCTGACATATTTTCCGGATTATCTACTTTGGGAATTAAGCAGATATGAGTAAAATTAATTTCACGAAGAAGTTGACCTGAATGGAGAAAACTCTGAACTGCTTCAGTAATGTCTGCACCAATAGTGTCCCAATAATGCTGAAAAAAGAGCGAAGGCATGCCATCCGGTCCTGGGGATTTGGTGGGATACATTTGAAACAAGGCAGTCCTCACCTCCTCCTGTGTATAATTAGCACACAATTGTACATTCATTGCCTGTGTTACACATGGTTGTATAGCTGCTAAAGTGTCGTTCACTGCCTCAACATCAATATTCGAAGCTGTAAACATCTTTTGAAAATAAGTAGAGATAACTCGTTCCAGACCTGCGTCGTCATCACACCAATTCCCATTCTCATCATAGAGGCCATGAATGAAGTTTTTCCTCTTTCTATTAGCAGCCTTTCGATGAAAAAAGCTTGTGTTCCTATCCCCCTCCTTCAACCATGTCACTTTGGATCGTTGCTTCCAGAAGGATTCTTCTTGTGAAAGAAGCCTCTGCAACTTGCTCATCAGCTCTTTCTTTTCATTCTGCACCTCCACCGACACAGGAACATCTAGTAACTCCTCAAGACGAGCACGCACCCCCAACATCTGTTGTTGCCTAGTCCTAAAGGTTCTCTTCTGCCAATCATCAAGTTGTATCCTTGTGAATTCAATCTTCTTGGTTGCACAGTACATAGGACTTCCAGCCACGTCTGTCGCCCATGCTTGCTTCACAACCTCGTCACAATCATTATGCTGAAGCCAGTAAGCTTCGAATTTGAACCGGTGCACTCGTTGTCTTTTGGCCAAAGGAACAGAGCTGGCTTGTAAGAGTATCGGTACATGGTCAGAATCACTGGGCGCTAGATGACGCACTTGTGCATGCCCGTAAATATCCCACCAACAGGGTGTACAAACTGCACGATCTAACCGGAGTTGTGTGTCAGAATTCCACCATGTAGACATAGCACCCTGAAACCCTAAATCAAGAAGGTCACCATATCCAAGAGCTTCGCGAAATCCACGCATCTGTTGTTCCGATCGAAGCAGACCATCAATCTTTTCTCCATTATTCAGGATTTCATTGAAATCCCCAATAACAGCCCAAGGTAGAGAATCGAGATCACGTAAATCCCTTAGCAGTTGCCATGACCGATCCCTTTCTATCGTCCTAGCATACCCATAGAATCCCGTTAGCCTCCAACGAGGATCTCCAGGACCTCCTACAATCTCCAAATCGATGTGATGCGCAGAGAAAGTCAAAACCTTCGCTTGTACATCATCATTCCAGAACATCGCCAAACCTCCTGATAGACCATCACTCAACACCTCCTTTGAGTGTGGAAATCCAACAGCCCGGTGCAATTCACGGAAATCAGCAAGAGTGCTGATCTTCGTCTCACAAAGAAAAATAATTTGAGGATGATTCTGGGAAATTAAATCCTTCAGCGCCCTCTTTGTCATGTCATTGCAGATCCCTCGGCAATTCCAACTAAGTATCTCCATATCCATGGTAGATCAGATCTTGCTTTCTAGAACCCTAGAAAGTAAACCCTAGCAGCGGAGGCTAGGTCAAAGTTTTATGTAAAGGTAAATTTCTACTAAGGATTAACATAGTTAGGTATGTTTTGGACATGGCACATGATAATATTTTGAATTCCATGTGTCATTTGAAATTCACATGTGCCATGAGCTTGGTATTTGTATTGCATAACATTTAATATATGCCTGAATTTGCAGAACAGTAAAATATCAAAAAGATTTTTTTTTAATGAATTTTCTTGCATTTTGAACTTTAAAAGTTTATAAAAAAAAAAGTCTCTTAGTATTCCGTTAATTGGAATACATTCTAGACCATGCTTTGCCAATGGTGAGATTAAGAACCATGACAATTTGAATAGAAATAAGGTTTTGACTGTTTTGTATGTTTGGCACTTTGGAAGTTGCCATAGGTGCACCAATGGAATGCAATGACATGCCGAAACATGTGAAACCTTCTTAACACAATTTCTTCTTGAAATTATTTTGTACTATAAGCCTACCATTCGTAGAGCAAGATTTTAAAAATGTGTTCCAATCAACGAAACATAAAATTTTCGAACGATTTTTATAATGAATTTAATTGTTTCTAACTTTGAAAAATCGTAAAAAAAAATTTGCATCGTGATTTTTGAGTTCTGTTAATATGACAAGTGTTTAAAAATCATTGTTTAAGGATGGAAAACTTTTGGTGAGAAATAAGAACATGCGATTTTGGCCAATAATCGTGTGCTACAGTCCACAATTAGAAATCATGGTTCGAGCAAGTTTTTTTATTTTTTATGTTATGGGTATGGTTTCCACAAAGTTAGGGCATGAACTATAATTAGTTAAAAAATTAGATCCTTTCTTAAAGTGATACCAATGGTTAAGATGATGCCATATAACATGAAGATACAATAAGTGCAGTATAAACCTTTCACTAAAATATAGTTTGATTTTACTTGTAACCTTATTTTAAAGGTTCTCGATAGAGCCTCTCCCTTTTACATATAACCTTAGAAAAATGAATAATTTTGGTCATAGAATTACATCGTTGCATAATTGCATAGAGGACATAAGCTCTCTCATACACAAGCACCATGATACACACATCTACAATAATAAGTACTCATTATCATTTGTGATAAAGGAATGACTACATTCTTAATTTTTATAGTGAATCTGAAATTTATGGATGATACAGTAACTCCACTTCAACCAATCCATACTATACCCAACCTTGACACTGCAAATTTTATCAGACTCCCAAAAGAAACTCAAACTGAAAAGAAAAGCAAAGAAAGCTTTGCGCAAAGAGGAATCTAGAAATGTACTGCTGGTGAAGAAGCACCATGTTCATCATGCATGTGCCACACGGGTGGAGGCCTTGAGCAACATATAATCAAGGCAGTACCTGCAAAGCAAGCGAAGCAAAGAAAGTCAAAAAAGGAAGGAGTATATAAACTAGTGGGGTGGGTTTTTTTTTTTGTGGGGGGGGGGAAGGGCTGGGTTTGTGTTCATGGTAGCTCTAATCAAGGATTTAAAAAAACCTCTAAACCATGATTACAAGAAACCAAAAGCTTCCAGTAAAGTAGCATACAAGGCCAACATTCCAGCACAAAAGAAAAGGTCGATCGAGCCCGGCCTTTCGACTAGTTGTGACTAGTGAGGAAAGAAACCGATCAGGGGGTACCCCAAGCTTTTGCTTTCCGCTATGAAGCAACCAACACATGGCCCCTCAATAATTTGATGATCAGGGTTCGTGCACCAACTGAATGAGTGCATCTTTAGGGCCGAGCCAACATTAACCTCATACTTTATCATGCATAATCATTGTTTAATAGAAGAAGTGAAAGGTTTTAGGTTTCCTATGATGCATTTTGGCCAGTATTAGTTAAATTACAGAAGAAGTACGTGACACTACTTAGTGGAAGAGAATCATCAATTGGCCGAGAATTTCGGCCTTTTGAGGAAAAGTTTTTGCCTTGCCTTGTCAGTTGACAAGAGGGGGAGACTAATAATCTTATGACAACCAGACCTAAGAGTGTTTAATTAGGGTATTGGACTAAAGAGAGGATCCAGGTTTAGTTTAGTGTTATCTTGTTTCTGGATAAGTCATCTATCTTATTCGAAAACCTAATGTGGAGATAAAGCCAAAGCATCAGAATGTTGCATGTTTCCTCTGAAACATACAAAATCCACATCCTCTTTTGTCCTGCATCAGATGACAGAAGTTTTGGTTTAAGTTGAGCTAACCCTGCAAGTTGAACTCTTGAGTTCGACTTCATGACTCTCGATCAACCTTAAGGAACTACGAACAGCTGTAACAGAAGGATCATCGGAAATGGCTAACAGAAATTCTTACAGTGGTCATAATTTATAGGCTTTGTTATGTTTGAATATACAACTCATGAACTATCCTTATCAACATAGTGCTTAAATGATATACCTATAAGAACATCATCTATTGTATTCTGTAGTGCCAGAACAGGTGTTTCACATGAATCTCATGGTCCATAAAGTTTCCTTCCACCTTTTTCCCACCTAGAAATCTAGAATACACATATAATAGAAATGGAACAGGCAAACTACGAAAACCTTCTCTTTTCTTGATTAGTGGCCAACCTCATGATCGTCTTCGGCTTTGGGTTTTCGGGGTTTAGGATAATTGCAGACTCCAACTGGCACCAGCTAATCATTCTACAGTAACTTGTGTAGTACCTTTAATGGCAGAATCCAACTGGCACCAAAATAAGCAGGCTATATATATGTATAATCCTTTCAAGAATTTCAAAGGAAACAGATGAAAACCATGTTCTTAGAATGCTATAGTTGCATTACTGGTATATATGATATGAACCTTGAACTACAAAGAAACAAAAACAGTATTGGTTAGCAATAATGTAAACCATTGTTCATACTCATCTTCTTCTGATGCAAAGAATCCGCTGGATAACTTTGACGTGTTGGAGGGCCATGTTCTCCGAGCAATCATGTCACTTGTACGCCACACACAGCACTCGGTTTCTTTATTCTATTTTTTGCCTTTCGTCTTCCCTTGTTCATCATAACCAGACCTCGAGCCATGCTTGAAGGAAAAAGACTATGGTCCTATATAAGGGGGACCATGAAAAAAATGAGTGCATGAAAAATGATATAACAAGCAGACAATGAGACAATGCAGTCACTTTATAGTAACTAAAGCCTACTACAAAATTTTCCCATGTTTGAATCCCGCCCCGTTCTTTCTCTCCATGCACCATATTTGTATATGAAAAACACAGATGAAATCAATAGAGCATAAACTCATCAGAAGTTAATTTCACTGGCACAATGACAGAGAACAGATTTGAAATATGACATGATGTGCAGCAGTGCGCCAGTGAAGTCCTCTTTTCCTTTTCTGGTTACATCAAAACCGATATGCGTCCTGAGAAGGAAACACCAATTCAAAAGGATCAAACCGTCTGGGACTTTTAACATATCAGAAGAGAAATATTTCAGCATCCGATTTTATATAATCTTTGCCTCCACAATTCCAAAAACTAAAGAAATCCAAACCTACAGAATATTTGAACTACCCTTATTCCGTGAAACTGAATTTGTTCTTTTCCAGAGTAGCAGGTAATTTGAAGCGATCTGAGATATCAAATTGTCTAAATATCAGGTTGCTAGAAAAACCACTAATCACTTTGATTCAAACTTATACTATCCGCTAAAGAAAATTTTTTAGTCTGACTACAACAGAAGATCGAGTAAACAAAAAATTCAATGAGTTAGAAGCCAATGAGGGGGAATTCAACAGGTGTTTTAAGCACCGAGAAAAACAGTATCTTCCGTATCAGAAAGAAGAATGCAATAGCTTGTGAACCAAGATCCTGACTTCAGGCTTCAGTAACACCAACTAAAGTTGAAATGGATCAAACTTTAGCAACGAGCCTTTAAGAATGAAGTTATGTGGATGTAAATTCATGTTAAAATGGACAATGTCAACAATATTCGCCCCTCCCTCGCCATGGCATAGTTTGCCTAAATCTCGTTAGGCATAAGAAAATAGGAACAGAAATTTAATGTATATAACTAAATAACAGCTCGAAAAGGTACTCGATGAGAAAGCAAGAACATGCACTTGTCCTATAGTATGAAACAACAAGCACAACACAAACAAAGGCCCAAAAAATAGCCCGGTAACATATCACGTACTGATGAAGAGAGAAAATATTGGAAATCCACACAACAACAAAGGTAAGGTTCTCATAAATATAAAAGTTAATGAATTGTAATATCCTATCACTACATAAAACTATTTCACTGCTCAAAGTAGAGTTGTCCATCTCAGTCAAAATTGTAAACCTGGAAACTCGCACAGAATTATGTCTTTCCCTTTTGAAAAAGGAAAACTCTCCCAATTCCATAATTTCCATGACCCAGATACACCAAATAAAGACAATGTAGGGCATTTGAAATGATCATATATCTGGACCCTCTATGGGCAACCTCAAAAGGCGCTTGTCTTGAAATGACATTGTCAACTATAACCCTTTTCAAACAGCAACAAATAACAATCACTCTATAGCATATATTGGGCTGTCATGAATATAAGAGAGCCAGCGTACTGACAAACCCCAATAAAGTGTCCTCAGATTGAAATTCATCATTGATCATATTCTTTTTTTTATCATATTCATCATTGATCATATTCTTTGAACAACTTAAATTGATTGAGGTGACTAAATGCTCAAACTTAGTGCTAGAAAGTAGTTCCGGATCATAATAAACAGTCATGTAAGTTCTAGCCGTAAAAAAAAAGATGCATAATTTATCTTCCTCTAGAGTGAAGAACAGTAAAAGATAAGTTACCAGGACTCCAGGAGGGTTGGTCTGGAAATTGGTCAATCATAAGACCAACCAATAACCAAGCTCAGAGACTGAACTGGATATATATTATATATAATCGATTCTGAGAACAACTATCCGTTGTCGTCCAGCGGTTAGGATATCTGGCTTTCACCCAGGAGACCCGGGTTCGATTCCCGGCAACGGAACTTTTTTGAATTCCGTTTTCTTTTTATTTTTATTTTTGTCATCTACAACAAAATAATACCATCTAGCAACTCCTATGATAATGGGCTAAAGGCATAGTGTGTATTTTTCGTTGGGGATTTCCGGGAAAAAACCAATACAGCTTGAACATTTTGTCTTGTGGAAGCGGAAAGTGATCCTCTTTACTAGGTAAATATTCAGAGTTATGAGGTTAGGGAATAGGGGGTTGTGGTCATAATCAGATAAAAAAAAACACCATGCACTTTCCTTCATTGATATCCAAATATTTTAGCGTTTGGGACACCAGAAAAGAACTAATCATAACTTAGAAATGCCTATTGCATTAGTTCTTCAGCATCAAAATATTCATCAAGGTTGTCTTGGCCTATCGCAACTTCTGCTCGGTTTCTATCATATACAAAACAACCGAGCCCATTTGGAGCATCATTTCTCAGCTCCCCATAACTTGTCCTCGACCCAGTAAAATCAGTTATAGAATCCATCTATGATCCCAAATATTCTAATTGATAGCCAACAAAAACTAACAAGTCCAACCTTTTCAAATAACAGTTAAACTAACTATTAAGGGTGGAGAGCATGCCCCCACCAGCGGTAGGAACCACCACTTCCCAGCCAGGCCCCTTTAGGGGAAGTGCAGCAGCAGCATCAGTAGGAGTCCCCACGAGATCACTGCGATCCAAGACCTTCTCCAGTTCTTCGTCACTGATTTCTGTCTGTATCATCTTGTCCTCAGCAGATTCTTCTTCTCGGAGAACTGCTATGAGATCCTCTTCCTGAAGAGTATAGCATGCAAACCACACTAAGACAAAGGCACATGATGGAACTGCAGCCCACCAAAGAGACCAGGCAATCTAAGACAGAAAATGATTGGAAAAACAGAAGTGAAAGGAGTATATACCTCCAAGAATTCTGCCTCAGGCTTGGCTCTTTCCTGATGGAACTTCCCTTTTCCAATGACTACATGTTCAAGCTTCAACTTACTAAAAGCTCTTTTCAACATCCGACCCTGTTAACACATTTTCTCTCAAAAGTAAGCAACACACCAGAATTTTTAAATTGAACATTATTATACATGACATAGATATTCACAAGCTAAAAGCTCCACAAACTCACCTCTACAGATTGTGCTGTTGCCAACCGGTAAACATGAACCGGCTTGGTTTGCCCAATCCTGTGACATCTATCCATGGCTTGCAAATCCATTTGAGGGTTCTGGTATGCACACACAATATACCAAATCAGTTTAACCCTTCATGAAGCTGTATGCAGTAAAAGGATTTAACAACAGAAAAAAAATTTACCCAATCACTGTCATACAGTATACAAGTATCAGCTGCAGTAAGGTTGATACCCAGTCCACCAGCTCTTGTGCTCAGAAGGAATATTCTACAAGTGCTGTCTAAATCATTGAAAGAAGCAATCTGCTTGCAGAAATAACTTTTATCAATTAACTATAGCTGTTCATGAGTATGTAATGAATACAGAAAGAAAGTGTTCATGAGTATGTAATGAACACAAAGAAAGTACAAACTCAAATGAACTAGACACAAAAAGCAGTCACGCAAGGGGGTGTAATAAACTCTCAATCAACCCACTGTGTCACTCATCCTAGGCTGTGACCAGAAGTGGAGAACTTGAGTGATTATCGGCCAAAGGTGTTCCACATCAAATATTGCAACTATTGCTATAGTCATATGTACATGGTCAAGAAATAGGACAATATCATTTAAAAAAAAACAAGGATCGCTACTATCTGAACTTTCTTGCAACTATTGCTATAGTCATATTGCAACTATTTATTTCTGTAATTACAATTTGCCGAATGATGGGATTGCATTAAGTAAAAAAAAATAAAAACAAGGATCACTACTATCTGAACTTTCATCTTTTGATACATACTAATCTCGACTTTCATGTTGCAAAAAGCATGAGAATGACAAGTATCTGAACTAAGAAGATTTCCAATGAAAGATTTAAGAGTCAATTCAAACCAATCACAAACCTGTCTTCTCCGCTCATCTAGTTTCACATGGCCATCGATTCTACAAACTTCAAATCCTTTTTCGCTAAAATAGTAATCCATTATATCCAAAATCTTAGTCCACTGTGAGAATATCAGAACCTGATAACAAATGCAAAGGAAGCTAATTAGTCAACACTCAACAGTAATACAAACAAAAATACATCTGATATAAATGTGTTACTTTATTGGTCATGAAACTTATGATTATGAAGATCAAAATCAGACAACACATGAAACAGTCGCATACCTTGTGTTTGCAGGCAAGCAGCCGCTTCAACAGTCGTTCAAGCAAGCTAAATTTCCCACATTGCTCAACTATCTGGTCAACAGGGGGGTAGAAATCTGGCAGGAAAACACAAATGCATAAGAGCTGCATACGCATCCATTTCATCTTTGAAAAAGATCATACAAAATCCTGAATTAAGTTAGAATGACATACATGATCCATCAAATGCCGACTCTAAAAGGTCAGGATGATTGCAGTTCTTCCGAAGTTGGATCATCAAATTGTTAAGCTTCCCTTTCAGGCCATTTACTGCAAGTGTAAGTATTGTTAAATAACATGGAGAACTATACAATATGAACAGTCAAAAAACAACAAACCAATTTGATTATCATAGATAATAGCATGCCAGATTGAATTAATATATACTCACCCATTATATTACACTACCATCAAATTCAAAGATGAGATCTAATAGAAATCATAAACTAATCAAACCCCACCCACCCTATAGGAAAAGAAGTAATCCAAATGCAATCCAACTCATTGCAAAGATGACCATAGATATATGAGCTTTAAGATCATTTATTGAACTACACAAGACAATATATAAAGAAGCAACCAGAACCTCATAAAGACTTTGTGTTCTTCTGAATTTTCTAATGAGTGTCAGATAAAAAACATGGTCATCTGATCAGCTATGCTGTCTCAGATAGTATTTGGTAATGGTCTCACTTGAGACAATGATTCACAGAAAACGGAAAGTGTTGTAGCATACATCAAATGATTCCAGAAAAAACAGAATGCAATGAAGACCTTATCTTTCTTACTAAAACACACATTGCAGTACAACGTTTCAAGTAAAGCCATGTCTCATACCATGGCTTCCATTTTCAAGTATTAGATGTTTCTCCAGTGTCTTATTGATCAGATGTTCCTGAAACTTCTTTTGATGCTCTGTCATGGTTGCATATAATATGATTTCCTTTTTCCTAGGAAGCATCAGCTCAACATCTATCTTCATTCTTCGGAGAAGAAAGGGACGCAGTATGGCATGGAGTTTCGGTAGCACCTGCAGACAAATGAAACAACCAATGCATCACAGTTACGTTACAAATGCTCTATAAAAGTGAAGCCACAATGCTAGCAAAGGTGCATACTTGAGCCCTTCTCTTCTCTTCCAATTCTTCCTTCATTGCTTCACTATTGCACTTTCCTCCTAGGTCAAACCTGACAACACAATTGATATATATTATTTAATCTGGTCAACATAACCTGCTACAACTCCTCATCTAATACACCCAATCTATCCAACCATACAAAATCCATAAAATATTCCAAAATTTTTCTGAGTGAACATATTTGGACTAAGGTGGTAGCAAAACATGACATTTTTCTAGACCACTACTACTCATCACAAAGAAAATTGTTTCTGTGACTTCACACTAATGAGTGAAACTGCCCTACACTAATTTTACAACCTGATAGATGTAGGATTCCCATATTTTTTCAATCTAAGACTTTAATCTATTAGTAAGCTAATAGCCGAGTCTTATACAAGTTTGTATGTTATAAACATATTTTAGTATATATATATGTGTGTGTGTGTGTGTGCGCGTGTGTGTGAAAGTTGCATATTGCAGTTTCCAGGGATCAGGAACTTCTGAACCAGACTACCGTTGATACATAAGGTCACCTGTCGCTACCAAAAATGATGGCACTGTATAGATCAATAAGTCTGCAAATCAATCAGAGGGAAAATGAAAAACTTTAACTTCATACTTACCATGACTCAAATTCTTCATGGGATGAGAATATATCCGGCAAAATAAAGTTCAACAATGACCAAAGCTCAGCCAAATTATTCTGCAGAGGTGTTCCAGTCAACAGAATCTTATTCTCTACAGGTATGTACTTCAACTGCTGCACTAATTTGCACTTGGAGTTTTTCAATCTGTGTCCCTTCAATAAACAAATGCAAGATAGGTTAATACATGATATAGTTAATGTTTATAAAAGGAAAACAAAAACTACTCACTTCATCAACCACAAGATATTTCCAGTTGTAGTGCCTTAAACATTTTCTTGCATCAGCCAACGCAACTTCATATGAGGTAACAATTATTGGGAAGTTAGGGCCAACTGATTTGGGCATGTGCTTCCTTCTTATGTCATCCCTTTCTTTCTTGTTACCATGATAGATTATAGCCTTCATTGAAGGCGTAAACCTAATGGGAAAAGAAGGCGCAAAAAAGAAACAGAGTTGGCAGATCAGATTATTAAGCTAATCTAAGAGCAATTAAACAAAAGGGATCTGTTTAAAACATTTACCTTGAAATTTCATTAATCCAGTTGGAAAGAGTAGAAAGAGGTGCAATCACCAAGTAGGGCCCATCCAGTCCCATAGATTTCAGATGAGAAAGAAAACCTATGGTTTGGATAGTCTTTCCAAGTCCCATTTGGTCTGCAAGGATCCCATTCAGCCCATTTTGCCATAAAGAGATCAACCACTTTACACCTTTGAGTTGATAAGATTTCAATTTTCCACCAGTCAGTAGAGGTACAAGTTCCTTTTGCTGTTTCTCAACTCTTTCTTCCTCGGTTAGGTTCACATCTTCAATTTTCTCACCCTCTTTAGATCTTGTAAGCATAGCTGCAACTGCCCTCTTGGCCTTTGTCTGGGAAAATGCCAAGATACAAACAAAAAAAAAAAAAAGTTAAAAAGTTAAAAAAAGAAACTCAAAGAGCACTTAAGAATATCAAACAAAGATAATCACATTTATTTACTGCTTCTCATGTGATGGAAAGGTGAAACTTAAATGAAACTGATTATTCACTAGATGTTGCAGTAACACATATAAATTCATTATGTCAACGGAATATAAGAGCAATCAGGCCACCAACATTCTTAATAAATAGATGTCCATCAAATTTCCAATTTTCTAGAAGTAGCAGAGGCAGCTTGAGAACACAATGTACAACAATAATCATACCTGTACAAGAATATTCATAATTGTGATCTAACAATCCAGATTCCATAGAGCAAGATATCTCATCCAATCAAAGTAAATCAAGGAATTCTTACATTATTGTAAGCAGCCTTTCTTTTGAAACCACGGCCTCTCTTTTTCTCAACAGGTTCACACGGCTGCTCGGGAACATCCTAGCAATGCATTCCATTTCAAAACTAAATCAACAGAAAAGAAGAATAAGAAGGAATGACTCATTTAAGAAGAAAAGTGTAAGAAATTTACAAGTGTGATGTCATCCATTTTCTCGAGCAAAAAATCCGAGTAAAGCTGAGTCTTTGTTAGAAGCTCATCCAACTTGCTAAACTGAGTGTCATTCAAGTGGGGCGGCTCCTTTTCTGTTTCTGCCTCCTCTTCCTTAACCCGAGCTTCGAGGAGCTTCTCCTCCTCCTTCTCTAATTTGACATCAATCTCCTCTAATTTGACATCAATCTCCCCACATACATCCTTATTCATGATCAAAACGAAACAATTTTAATCTTGAAACACAGAAATATGGGCAAAGATTTTAAATTTATTCACCAAAACCCCTCATAAACCCCACACTGAACCTCTTTGCTTAGACCATACTTGACTCAAACATCAAATTTCTCACAGAAAAACGAGAACCCAACATCTGACATACATAATCACACCCACCGTTAACAAACAACAAGCAGAAACTTTGATTCTTCAAAAATTAAATTCCCCTTGGATTTAAAAAAGAAGGGTAATTTCAAACCATGTTCATCCTTTTCACTTGTTACCTCCCAAACATTTCCGTTCAAATTCCTTCATTTGTCCAAGAACCAAACAGAACCGAGATAAAACCATATAAAAAAACAAACGCCATTAAAGAGAAGGCTCACCTCTTCCTTGAGAACCGAAGTCGGAGACTCCGCCGACGGCTCGGCCTTCGTCGCCATTTCAAAAACCTAAAACCCAAAAACAAACAATAAGCACAGACAAAACCAAGACAAAAGAGCAAAGAAAAACACCAATCAAATGAATTCAAAAGCCCTAGAATCCGGATTTCAAACAAAGCCGTACCGAAATCCAATTTCACAATCCAGAAACTAAAAAAAATATAAAAAAAAAAGGAAAAAATCGAAAGAAGCCGAACCGTAATAGGAGTCGTAAGAAACTCTTGAGGTTTTTACTGAGAGGAAAATCAGAGAGAGACGAATGGTTTCGGAGAAGCGCTTGAGATTTGAAGAGAGAGTGAAGAAGGCAGGGGCTAGTGGCGGAACAGTGAGCAGTGAGAGAATTAAAGTAGCAGCCACAGAAATTAATTAATTAATTAAAAAAAATGAGGGAGTGGGGGGGTGGTCTGGTCTGGGCGGGAAAATGGGGCTTTTTGAAAGTGCCCTCGGGAAGTGTGAATAATTACTAGGGCACCATTATGTTTCTGGTTGAGGTTCTGGGCCTATGGGGTTTGGTTCTGTGAGTCTATAAATCATAAATGGAATTTGCATTTGGATTCCCAATTTTAAGGGGAACCAGGCACGTTTTGTCTGGCATTATGGATTTTTTCTTTTATTTAATTTAATCCCAGTTACCACTTACCACCGATCGAGGGTCCATAGTCCACACTCCACATGATCCGATCATCCAGAACACTTCTTTTTTTGTCTTTTTCAGTTTTTCTTGATCGACGGAGGTTAGCGTTAGTTGTTAGCAACACACACACACATCTATGAAGGGTATCCCAACAGAGCTGCAATTCTCTCCAATGCGGGACCCACCAACAGGCACAAAGGCCCCCGGCCACCACTAGCCACTAGGCGTAGGAGAGGGAGTTCGAACCCAAATGTGGGGGTTCCGTTTTCAGATGAAGATATATTTTCGAATTTTGATTTTATGAATTAGGGTTAGACTGGATTTTTGTTTTTTTTTTTTTGTGAGAACCTTAAACCGAACCAACTATGTTAGTATTTGATTTCTTGAGCCGAGATCGGAGTAATTATTCTATAGTTCTAGAATAAAATCGAAAAATCATTCAATTGGAGAAGTCGATACATGCAAGTGTAAAAGTCCCGAGACTACACCTAACTAGATTGAGTGTAAAAGTAAAGGCTTAACTTGGAGTGAAAGAGGTTTGAACTTGAATCTACAATTCTGCATCATGACATGACATCTAAATCTCCTCTCTTAATTTATTTCAATGATCCAGTCCCCCTTAAAAAACTATTTTTCTATTTTATCCATGATTCTTCCCAAGTAAATGATGAAATGTAACAGAAATTGATATGACAATGTTGGCACAATAGGTTAAAACCAAAAAAATCCAGTACGTAGATATAGCACTTAATCTTTGCCAGAAATTTACTGGAAAAAATATACACCATTTGTAATGTAGAATATGATCCAGTGTGGATACAGTTATTTTGGGTTGAGAAATCTTCCACAGCAATAAATAGAATATCTTACAATCAAATTTCTCACTAACACTTTTAAGACTGGTGACAGAAATTTTCAAACCCCATGTACTCTTGATTCTCCATCTTCTTAACCATGTTTGCTATCCCGACCCCCCCTAAGCTGATTGCACTGACGAAAATCGTCATAGCTAGTATGAAGATGACAATGGAGGCTCTTCCGAGCACTGCAATGATCTTTCTCACGACATGTTGACCAGTGAAGGCAGCAATTGTAGCAACCAAAACAAAATAAGCAGCTGCAGCAGCATCAGTACACACGAAGCAATTAGTACAATGTACATCTTAATTTGTCGAAACACATATTTACGAAGTCAAATTGTGGCTACTAATTATTTACCATATGGAACTGGGAAACGGTTGAGAAGGTAATATTGTACAACTGACATGGAGGATGAGAATAGCATAGCAAAGGTTGATGTAGCACTTGCTACCTGCAACAAAAGAGTGGAGTTAAATTTATTGGTCTGGTTCCATTTTCATGTTCATTTTCAGGAGCAGCTGTGGTTTTATCACTAATGCTTATAAAAGATTCAGTTATATATACCTGAGGAGGAATTCCAAGTTCAAGAAATAGGGGTCCCAAGATGAAACCGCCTCCGAGGCCAAGTAGTCCACCAACCATACCAGCTACAATCCCACAGCAGCAGTAAAGAAATAGCTGATGCAACTTCCAGTTTGTGATTTCCTTTCCTTTTGATGCAATTACCCTGGTGCCTTTCCACAAGCATATCGCTTCAAAAACTGTTACTGAGGCAGCAATTGGTACCTATGCAATCACAAAAGTACTATTATCAGCTTAACAAGACCATAGAGAATATCACTCATCATTTTTTTTTTCATGCTTGCACTTTTTTGTGTATTTCTAGCTATGTTGTTTGTGAAAGAAATCATTCTAATCGGGTTGATTTTACTTTACCTGCAAGGAATTCAGGACCCAGAACATGGTGGAGCAAGTCTCGGTATATGTCTGCATAAAAATTCAGATAGACTCATTAGTAAGCAAAAGTGGGTGATATTCTAGAAATCATATTTTCTTGTCCAGACTAAAATAAGTTACCTTGACAATCTGAACAATAAGGAAAGCCACCCACACAAACACAAGCAATAACAACTCTTTCCAGTAAACGTTGCGCGAGATAGGTACCTGGATAGAGTTGGTCTTAAATTCAGTACAAAATAACTGAAATTACTACAAAATTAACATGTCATTTTCAAGAATTTCTGGACTCACTTCGTCCTCTTGCAATGAAACTGGACCGCTAGGTAATGGTTTGTAGTCTTCTCCAGAACCATCTGCGAGCAACAAAAAGAGGTTAGGGTCGAATATAATGAAAATATGGTGTTAGTTTAATGCTTATGTGTGTGTTATTATTATTTCCCTGTAGACCTTTCTTTTAGTATATAAGCTTCACTGGTTTTATCGGATTTTTTGTTTAATTGGAATGGAACAATGAGCACTCACCACCGGGTTTGGACTCCGATTCCAACTGCTTTTCGGCTTCCTGAAAGTCATGTAAAATCCCAAGTTCCTCATTAGTAAGTTCTTGATACAAAAAGAACTCGGTGATTCCTCAGGAAATAGTAACTTGAAAAACTTTACCTTCTTCATCATTGTTTCTTTCTTCCATGTTTGTATGCCTTTCATTAAAGCTTTTGCTGCTGTCCCTGCAATGATAGAAATGATTTTAAGTGTAATGAATTAAAAGCTTTGGTGCGCTTTTCTTTTGTTCATAATATTATGAGTTCGTACCTAGGAAAAGAATGATGAGTAGAACTGTGACCATCCAATCGGCAAACATGACGTTGAAGGCAACTCCAATGCTGATTCCTAGCATAAGCATTGGCTGAAAGAGCAAAGCCAGATCATAATCTATAAGGGGCATGTCCAGTGTTGGGTGCCTAAGTCTCAAATTGAAGTACACTGTTGAGCCTGCAGCTCCCATTATCATACCTGCATGAACTTTGATGATTAATAACCTACTTAAAGAAAGGCCAGCATGTAAAGTGATTAATTGAGTATCTAACACTTGGAAATGGCGGTGGAAGACTTGGGATCGAAACCAACGATCAACGCGAGCATCGGAACAAAAATTCCTCCACCACCAACACCTCCAACACTACCCAATGCAGCACCAAAGAACCCAACTATTGTTCCCACTACAATTTTCCAACCAAACTTCATCTCCTGCTCACCCAAAACATACAAAATGTCAAAACTCAAAAACACATGTACATCAACATTAATAGTACGTGTGGTACCGAAAAAGAAGAAGATAAAACTCACAGGCCAAACAGGTTGATAAGAAGACCCTCCAGTCTGCCAGAGAAGCTTCATCATTCTCACAAAGACTCCTTGCTTTACATCTTCTTCAACAAAATTTCTTGGCTTCTGCTCATCTTTTAGGGGCCTTTCTGCATTCACAACTTCACTTATCATAAGGAGGCTAATGAACACTGTCCATCCTATAAGTGCTACTGCTGATACTGTTTTTCGAGTGATCATCATTCGAGCCATTCGACTATTGTGTGAATCTGATAACAAGGGAAGTGGAAGAAGAAAAAATTTGTATGTGTATTTCTCTGATTGAATGTGTTGTGAACTTTCTATCCTCCCTACTAGAAATCAGAGTGAGGAGGTTTTGCACTCTTTCAGTACCTGCCTATTGTCTACATTTATAATCCTTCCCTCCTTGTCACCCTCAAAATCTTAATACACCAAATGGTATCTGAAACCTCACATGTACGTATTGTTAAAAAAACTTCCCAAGTATCAGTAAAAAGTAAAAAATTTGGTTGCCTTGATTCACTTTTGTATTTGGGTTGGCATTCAATGAAGTTGTGTTTAGGCTCATAACCATCTTAGGGAAACAACTAAAAGACCAAATCTGTACTATCTCTCAAACAGGGCTTTTACTTTGGCATTATGAGAAAATCTGGTACCAGTCAATTCTAGCTTTCAGTAAAACTTTGTGTATATTTACTGATTGGAGTTGATTAGAATCTGGGTTTAAGTCGGAATCTATATGTACGGATTCTTGTCCACATTCAACAAATGATGGGTTTCCAGGAAAACCACCCAGTAAAAGATTCTTAATCTTAAATTTCTGAGTAGGAAATAGTTCAATGCAAACATAAAATCTTTGTCTGCAATTCTGTTATGAAGCTTCGTAGAAGCTCATGCACTTGAAATTGGTAATGACTAGTGGGTTTAACTGTGGTTAGATGTGCCTAGTGTTTAGGCAAATCACAATTTTATATGCTGTTGATTGTGATGGGGTTATTTGACCTAAACATGAATGCTTAGTTTACTAGGGTAAGTTTGATGGGTACTTTTTTACCATTATGGAATTGACAACATGTTCAAATTTAAAATATTATCGTTATCCTGTCAATGACTATCATGTTATCTTGTTATCTATTTAAACATAAAACTGATATTGCATCGGGCATATTGTGCATTTTACGGTTTCTATCCTAAATAGTGTGAAAACAACATTTCACCTCTAAGCCTAATTACCTACTCTTCCATTCCATCACGTTGCCACTACATTTAGAGTAAACAGGTGTCTTTCCAAGCACAGAGCAATATAAGTTTGTTTCTAAGTTGTCATTCTTACTTGTTTCTTGTTATCAGTTTGTTTCTAACCACAAAACAAACCCAGGGTTTTCCAGGAAGTTTCCAAGCAGCAGCAGCAGCAGCTTGAAATTCTCATGATTAGAGAAGTACAGGCATTTTGTGGCAACATCCTTGAAGCTAAAGGTGCGTGTAATCAAGAAGCTCCATCTCTGTACAGAAATGATACGAGTTCTAGGCAGGCGGTGTACTTATCTGTGAAGCTTCATAGCTGCTTCACGGTTTTTGGCCACTTCTTCGCCAGTTACATACATAATCACTGCCACAATGACACTGCCACTTCCAAAAACAACAGCCACAGTTTAAAAGGCCTTTGGCTTGCCTTGTTTGCCAGCAACGTCTACGACCGCCATGTTGGTTTTCCCGAGTGACGTATAAACTTGGTTTAGGCATTTCGTAAAAGGGATTGTTAGGTAAACGAAAATGATTGTGCCATGTTTACCTACTGGGAATAGAGAAGATATGGATAAAAACAAGGAGGAGAAAACTCACCTTTGAAGTCTACTCTATGCAAGCAACTGATGTTCATTTTATTACTGTGGAGGGTCTGCAAATCAAGAAATAGTATGTACATAGGTCAAAAACAACGGAGGCAATAAGAGATTTAACTGGAATGAAATTACGTGAGTACTTCTGTCATCTCTAAATCTTTCATTCATGCAACAGGATACTGAATCGTGAACATGAGAGAGTATCATATCCCTTCTGGGCGTGTGCATGTATTTTGCTGTGGTAGTAAATATGGAATTTCATCAAAATACCAAGCAGTACAAACGAGTTATTGCGAAATATCTTCAATTAAGTATTGAAGGAACCACCGACCAATAATAAGACATATTGAAAAGGTTCATTACCATTAACTCACGATCTTTCTACATAGAAATCAAACACAAACAAATAACCCAAACACAACAATATCCACAAGAAGCCCATTCGAAACAACATTAAATGCAAATTGAGTGAAAATAACAAAAACCAAAAGACCATGCAGAAAGCAGCGGCTGCAAATTGGTCAACCAAGCAGGTGAATACCCGGGAAGCAGACCCAAATCAATATTCATACTCCCGAGAAATTGATCTCGCAGAACGCTGATAATCACGCTCCACATCTCCACTTCTATCTCTCTCACGTGATTCAACTGGTGCTTGTTCATAATGGTAGTCATCATCCTCCATTCGATCATCATAGCGATCAGGATACTGTTTGTAGCGGTCATGGTCATGCTCAGCATCCATATGATCATCATACTGGCTTCGACGACGCTCATAGTGCTCAGGATCATGGTCAGGGTCTGAGTGCCTATGGCCATGTTCAGGTTGGTCAAACCAAGCCTGGTCATCTTCTGGGGCAGCAGGATCATAATCCCGCTCCCTTTCTCCTTGCCTGTCCCTCCCATGTTTTGATTCAACACGGTCAAAATCAGACTCTTTATCACGTGAACGGCCACGATCATGATCCGGTAACCCAACTTCATAATCCCTCTCCCTCTCTCGAGGGCGATCTCGCTCCCGGTCACGGTCTCTATCGCGATCACGCTCATAGTCGCGACCACGATCCCTTCCTCGGTCCCTTCCGCGATCACGATCACGACGACTATCCCTTTCCCTTTCCCTGTCCCTATCCCTGGTTCTATCACGGTCCCTGTGATGCCTATCCTCCCTATGATCACGTTCTCTAGGCTTGTCATGGGAGCGTTCTCGGGAGCGCTCACGGGACTTCTCCCGTTCTTTCTCCTTCTCTTTCCCCCTTTCACGAGATTTTTCTCTGTCCCTAAAATCATTTCCCTCGATATCAATCACTTGAAAAGTAATAATGAAATTGTAATAACTAATTCAGTTTTACAATTTCAAATCAGTTTATAATTGAGCAGTAGAAAAACATGACAGTTCAGGGAATGTAGCATGCCATTTGCTCTGACCTTTTCAATTGTTAGCATCAATACCAAAACCTTTCTTAAATAATATGGATAATAATTTAGCAAAACTTACAGGTCTACATGTCGCTCCTCGCGTACCCTTGGCTCCTCAGACCGGGATGGTCCTCCTGATTGTGCTTGCTCCCTATGCAAGTAAATAAGATACAGTTAGCGAAGCAATTTAGAAAGAGGAGGGGGGCAAAGCTGAACTTATGAGAAAACCAAAGTTGCATCTGAACACTTCCAGTAATAATATGACGACTTTCAATAATTCTTTTGGTCAGAAGCACTTGACAGAACTACTAAGAGCAGTTGTCAAAAGCCAAGGGCTTCTATGGCTTGTACAATAAAAAAAAATAATGAAAAAGCTAATTTATATATACACACATTAGAAAGGTGCAAAGAACTACTCCTAAATAAAAAATAAAAAATAAAAAAAACAGTCATAAACAACCAGTTAAACAACACTATCTTTGTTCGGTTGTGCCCAAAAATAAGGTAAGTTTGTTTTAGCCATTAGTATAACTTCTTACTGAATGCATAGCCCTGGCTACATCTGGGATTAGGACTAACAACAATGAACAATGTTAAGGGATTCAATTCTTCACTTCAATTAGGAAAACAAAGCATAGGCAGTTTTGACCATCTCCCTCAACCATAAGTTAAGTATGCACCAGATAATGAAGCACATTGATTTTTCCAATGACTATAAGCTTGCAAAAGTTGGAAATAAACCACTTACCTCCCCGAATGTCTCTGATTAACTTCTTCACCACCAACTCTGGTGGTTCCAAGACCACCACCCAGTCGCCGAGGTCGCCAGTTTGGTACCGTTCTACCACGTTCCACATCTACAAGCACCCTTCTACCTTCAATTTTCTTCCCATCAGCTTGCTTGTATGCAGCTGTAACATGAATATAGCTAGTGTTAAGCAAACATGAAACAAACATGGTCAACTCATGATAATCTAGTGCATAAAATATTAGAGCGAACCTTTCATGTCCCGGGTATGCATGTATTCTATGAATGCATAGCCTCTAGGTTTATTTGACTCTTTGTCGGTGACCAATCGAACCTGAAATTACACAAAAGAATATAATCAATAAAATAGACAGAGATGATTCAGCTCTTAAGCAAAGAATGCTTAAGAGTAAGAAAATATGCATAGATGGTTTAGCATCAACTAAGCAACCTACAACTATAACTATAATATTGAATCCTATATGGCACGGCAGACAGGCACTATGCCTCTTTAGCCGTGCTCACCTTTAAATAATAGAGCTTCCCATCGCAAGATGCATCACCACCGGCTAGAGTTGCAGAAATTTTGACATTTGTGGCCAATTTACCAGTTGAACAGACTATTATCCCCTTACCAGGGAGATTTGTTTTGAATAAAAGAAATTTTCAATACTATTAGAGATACCAGGAATCCTTACTGCTGATGACTTTTTTTTATTTTTTTGACAACCTTTATAGCCAAAGTAAAACTTTTAGCAGCAGAAAATGCACGTACTAAAAATTCAGAGGAAGAGATACTAATACTCCCGACATGTTTACCCAGTGCAGGAAACAGAACAGAAGTTGTGGTCTCCTTTTGTTGCTTGACATAAGCATAACTGGTCTGCTCAACTTATAGCATTCAACTTTGCTATGCAGATTAAGCACCATCTTTTGAATTGGGATAAATTATGGGATCAAAGATACCAACTGTGGAATATATTCACCATCTTACCAGGGATATTCTTGAATGTTAGAACTTCGAACTTAAAGCAAAATATATCCTAGAAACATCCACTTCCAAGGTCTCTTAAATAAAGCTACATCAAAGAGGGATCTTCGGAAGGAAAAGTGGAACAAACCCATACGAATTACCAGTACACTGGCAGTGTAATATTAAGGCTTATAAGTTCGGCTTTGCTGTGCAGGACGAGCACCATCTTTGGAATCAGGTGGTCAAATATAATTGATGAATACTCACCCCTTACCAGGGTTTCTTCTTGAAAGTTAAAACTTAATACTAATTGCTAATGATTACCTAGAAACACCCATTATTTTCCAACATCTCTAAACTGAACCATAACAAAGAGAAAGCTATTGAAGGATGAATGAAACAAACCAGCAAGACATTACCAGCATATTTCCAGAAACACCTGTATTAATACCAACTTGCAGACTCCACAGAAAAATAAAACTAAATCAGGGAGAACAAACTCAAAATGCATCACTGGTTATAGTTAACTGCTGAAAAGAATAGGCTGAAAAGCAAATTTTGAAAACAAGTCATCGCCCAAAAAAGGCAGATTCTTGTGGAACTGAACAACATGACATGAGAAAATATGTAATGATATCTTTTCAAGAAAATAGTAAATGGAAATCAATACTTAAATGCTGCGACAACAGCATAGTTTTTCAAATTTTGAATTAGGGAATCTGAGATTTGTGAAAAGGAAAAAGCTCCAACACAAATGAACCTCTTACCGAACCCCCTTGGGGTTGCTCAGAAAAACACCTACCCTTTTGATTGGACCATAAGCGTCAAACTCTCTTTTAAGTCTGCTCTCAGTTGTCTCGTAATTCTGCAAGCAAACAGTTACAATTAAAAGTCCCGAATCATACAGCAAACAATACATGTCAGTTGTAAAGTAATATTTGTAGCAGTAGAAAATAACCAAATCTGTATGCAAAAGTACTTACGAGTCTAGCGACAAACAAAGTCTTGTATGGATCTCCAGAAATATTTGGATCACTATTTGGATCATCTGCACAAAAATAGAAAAGAATAGGTTAGAACAATTACCAAACTTCAAATCCTACAATTAAAAGAATAATGGGGTTATTACATTTCTCTAGCTCCTCCGCGGCCTTTGCTGCACCCTTCTCAAGTCTTAACTGGTGTATTCGAGCCCTTCTTTGTGCCTAAATTTAACAAAACAAAACCAATACATGTTCAGACATATGATTAATGAATTCATAATCAAAATTTCTCATGCAAGAGTTTCAAGTTAAAAAAACTTACAGGAGTTTCTCCCTTTTCGACAGGTGCAGTATACTGGGGATCCCCCGGCTCAGCAAAATTACTCACATACTGTGCTATCCCTGCATTAGCCACACAATATCAATCAACAACTGTACCATATAAATTAGCCAAATCAGAAACACCACACCCCTATAAGATTCTTAAGAAAACAAACCTGTCAGCGGCGGGCACTTTCGTTTCTCAGGAGGAGGCTTAAAATCCAACGGCGGACGAGGCTCGAAGAGCTTCAAAAGATTGGTTGTTAAACCAGTGGGGTGGCTCTGCCCAATCTGCATCGCAAACACGAAATTTACAGATCAATATTTCCTTTCAAAACAAAATCAGATCCTCCCCAATTGTACAAATCAAGTAAGAAACCAATACATAATGCCTAGTCCTAAGCTTAACATGCTCAAAATCTTATCGGTTATCACTATCCAAATCTATAAAACGAAATTCAACAAATTAGAAGAAAAACAACAGAGATCAGCTCCATATTCAGCTAGGGTTTAAAAAAAAAAATCGGAAATTTTGGGGGGGGGGGGGGAACCTAGCTCTCAAAAAATTGAACTCAAAACCCTGAACCTTGAAGAAGAAAGAGAAATTAAAGCAGAGGACTCACCAGTTTGAGCTGGAGGACATTAGCGCGGTTCTGGGCCTTGGTCTTTGCCTGAACGGCGGCGTTGTTGCGCATGAAGGCATCGCTGTAGTCGCCCATGGCGAAGAGATCGAAGCAGCTGCAGAGTTAGGGTTTCCGCGGCGGTAGTCCGAGTACTGGTACTCAGACGACGAAGGTTGCATGTACGGGTGTACGAATCGGATCTCGGATCCGGTGCAGGCAGTCGGGTCGGACTGAGAAGAAGAGCCAGATAGCGGCAGGGAAAAAATCAGAGAAGGGTTTTCGCGGGGCTATTTATAGACCCGCCTACTGTTTTGTCCTATGCGTATGCGTAGTTGGACTTGGAAGAAGAAGTAGAAGGTCCTAGCGAACCGTGGTTAAAATTTTCTTTACCCGGTTCGGTTTTTTATCCTCTTTGTTTGGACTCAAGATAAGCCCAATGGGTCTATTTCCAAGCCCAGTATGACGCTTTTAAATCAAGAGGCGAAATGAGGAATGATCTAGTTAAGATTGGACCCGATTACGATTCACGGGACTTGAGAGTTGTTGTTCCTTCGCTGAGTGTACTTTGACAATATATAATATTTGGACCCTTAAAATCACATATCCGTAAACTTGTTGACTTGGACTTGTTAAGGAGAAGTTCTCGAGTCATCCAACCCACCGATCATGTCTCTCTTGAAGGTGGTACCAATTATCTTTGTTTTGAACTCCTTGGTTCATTAATTTCAAATTTAATTATAGAGAAAATTAGAAAAAAACCCAAAAAATGAAGCTCCTTTTAAGGGAAACCCAATCATATGATTTCTTTTAATCTACACCCATTCACATAATTAAACCTACCGTATAGGTTTTAAGTCTATAATTAAGTTTTTTTCTCTTTTTTTAGTTTGACTATTTTACCCTTCTCGTCGAAGAATGAAAAATTTCCTCAAATATAGGTGTTTTTTTTTTATTTAAATATGGCATCAGTTATAAACACAAATTAGAATTTAATATCATCAATTTATTTTTCCTGATTTAAAAACGATTACTTGCCTTAATTATTGCATATCTCTCCCTTTTTTATTTGACCTATATATTTGCCATTTTTTAGTAGATATGTTTGTGTAGATAATCCTATTATTAAATATGTCAACGTGATCAATTGCCTTAATTATTGTATGTAACTGATGCCATATTTTAAGAGATATGTTTGTGTAGATATTCCTTATTTAAAAAGATTAATGGTCTTAATTATTGTATATCTCTTCCTTTCAGATTTGATCTTTATATTTGCTATTTTTAAGTAGATGTGGTTGTGTAGATATTGCTATTAGATTTCGTAGATTTCTCAATCTGATTAAACATCCTTTTGTGGAGGTATTCCTATCATGTAGTGATTAAACATCCTCTCATCAAGGTATGTCATTTTGCTTTTTTTTTTCCTTCCCTTTTTTTGAATGAAATTTGATTCCCCATTCCAATAGGCGTAGGTATAGAATCAATATTCCATGTTCATTAATTTTTCATAATGGGGTCCATGTTATTGTAGATGATGGAGGGTGCAATCAGATCAAGCGCACTTCAGTATTTTCAGCCCTTAACTTGTCAGTCATAACACATCCAAACTTGAGAAGGTCGCACCTAAATTCCAGGTGGGTGTACTCTTTAGCCATCAAAATTAACTTGTAGTATCTATTGAGAAACAAGAAGATGAAACAAAACCCTGCAATCAAGAACTTGTATAGTCTATCATACCTACTCAATATCAAAAACCTAGAACCATCACAAAACAAATACCTCTTCGTCAGGAGCACACACACCTTTTGAATAGATAGCAATCACAATACTCATCAACCGTACCAATCGGATATGCTGTCGAACACAGGCAACCCACCAACCTCTGATTGTGCAATCCATTTATATCACAAGCTTGTAGAGATATTGACACCAGCTTTGAATGTGCAGATTACACTTTTCAATGTGAAGTTACGTAACCTCCAACCCAGAGGAGAATTATCAATTGCTGAAATCAAGGGTTGAGTAATTCTGGGCGACGTCTATGGGCAGCCGTTTCATGATCGACTTCCATCAGCAACATTACTGAAACTATTATCAATCCTATTTAATAGGTGAATGAGAATTTGAAAGTGGCAGATTCAGTAATTCTTAACAACATTGGGTTTTATTATTTAGTCTATTTAATAGGTTTTTTATTTTGCATAAATCTAATTAATTGGTTTGGGTGTATATTAAAACACTCTTATGGATGGGTTTATTCTAAAAGAGGTGTGTCAATTTGGGTGTAGAATCAAATTCCCCTTAATTATAATTTTACGACTAAAGAAATATTTGAATTTAGTTTGAATCAAGTCTTTACGTGGTTAAAAACACAATTAAACGGGTCTAAAATTTTCTATCGTATAATGTTAAATGTGTTATAACAATAACACATTTGTATCCCAATTCCCAAATATGGATTGGGATACATATAACTTATTATAGAAATAATTTTATTGAGTAAGATAATATAATATATAAGACGGTTTATGATACAGAGAAACTCTCTATATGTCTCCAAACCAAATTGTATTTATACGGATTTAATTACAAATCCATATTTGTATCAAAGAAAACAAGTTTAATCAAACTAACCATCAAGATTTGGTCATTTCAAGCCATTTAGCCCCCATATACATAAATATTTTCATAGCACAAATGGATGGCACCGCCCCAAATCCCACTCCCAAATCTTCAAATATCTCACCCTTCCCTTAATCCTAAACCCCAAATTTGAATTGCAAAGTAGAACACAGTGACCTATATCATGAATTGCTTTCTTCTGTGTCCTCGTCGATCTTAATTAAGCTTTCCTCCTGCTCTTTGGTAGTGACATGGCGGATCAGAACTTTGGTGGCGGCTTTGGGTTCGCAGGGATGGTCATTTCTGTGGAGTCGGAACTGTTAGTTCCGAACTCACTGCTCGTCTGGCTCGAAAGGGCTAACTTCCTGAACTTCTTCATGTCGGCATTGTATGCCTCTGTGTTATAGCCCGAGCTTCCACCAGCAGCGGGATTCATCATAACGGTCTGCCCTGGTTTTACCCCCTCATTTAAGTCGTCTAACGACACATCTCCTTCCAATGCGCGTACAATCTGTCATACACATAACACGTTTTAGCACAAAAAATTAATTAACAATCTCGTGCCATGTAGCTTGAATACATGTTACGTTATTAGATTAGATTGTACGTGAACTGAGATAACATGTATATTTTGGTTCATTAGAGCACCTGGCTCATCTTTGGGCGTCGTTTAGCAGAGTGACGAATACTGGCAGCAGCACAGGCGACCATGCGTGCCATTTCTTGACTGTTGTAGGTGTTGTCCAAGCGGATATCCACCAACTCTGTATAGTTACCGTCCTCTAGTGCCCGTGTGAGAAGTGGTCGAGCCTGTGTGATCACATGGAAGAAATATTTTAGGATTAGCTAGCTCGAGTAGCAGGATTTAACTAAGATGAGTCAAATGCTTGGTTCCTTAAAGAAATTAGCTAGACGAGATAATTAATGTACATACCCAGTCCACTAAGCTGTCTTCCATGGCATTTGAAGGATCAACCGGTCTTTTTCCAGTTATGAGTTCCAAAAGCATGACTCCAAATGAGAAGACATCGGACTTCTCTGTCAACTTTCCACTTGATGCATATTCTGGAGCCAAATACCTGCATTCATTTACATACAACCAGAATTAGTTATACTAACTACTTCACCAATTTACCGCTAGTAATATAACACAGAGTGGCTTAATGACAAAAAGAAAAATTAGGATAACATTGAGCACAATATCACAACAAATTAAGCACAAGTTCGTAATAGCTTACCCGAAAGTACCCATAACCCTTGTAGAAACATGGGTGTAGTTGTCAGATGACAGCTTAGCCAACCCAAAATCAGCAACCTGGAAAATGAAGAACATGCAAGTTATAAGGATTCATGATCACACGTGATTAATCGATTATGTATTAATTAATCATCAGCTATGTTAATTTGGAAATGGTTAAGACAAACTTAATTACCATGGCCTCATAGTTGTTATCCAGGAGAATATTAGCAGATTTGATATCACGATGGATGATCTTGGGATGGCCTGCGATGCATTTCAAATTATCCAATATAAATGGGACATGTTAAGACAACAGTAATATATGATCAAACACTGAGCTAGTGAGAGGGGAGCTTGGAAATTTCTTACAGTCCTCATGAAGGTAGGCAAGCCCTTTAGCAGATCCAGTTGCGATCCGAAGCCTAGTTGCCCAATCCATTGGTGGAAGTCCATTGCCTGCAACGTCCCAAATTTGGAACCATTAATTGATGACATGCATTTTTACCCTAAAGTGAATGTAGCAAGGCATCGTATACATGTTTGGTTTAGCAATGTAGGTTATGATCTCACCATGCAAGTGATGTTCCATGGTTGAATTGGGAACAAACTCATAGACCAACAATCTATGGCCACCGGAAATGCAATATCCAACGAGCGACACTAGATGTCGGTGATGAACTCGGCTAATGATCTCGACCTCCGCAGCAAATTCCCGTTCACCTTGCCCACTACCGACCTTGAGACTCTTCACCGCAACCTCTTTTCCACTGGGGAGGACGCCCTTGTGCACAAACCCGAACCCACCTTGACCCAACAAATTGGCTTGTGAGAACCCGTTAGTAGCGGTTGCTAGGTCATCATAAGTGAAGGTGTTCTGGTTGAACCCGCCGAGTGACATGTTTGGTGAGGGAGGTGGCAAGGGGGGTCCGTGGGGTCCTGAGAAATTCCCTGTCATTTCACCGCTCATCGGCATAGGAGGAGGCGGTGAAGGCCAGGCACCACCACCACGATTACTACCAGCTGCTGCTTGGTTTAGCCTGACCACATGGTCTCCTTGTGGCGGTGTATTCATGTTCCAATTGTGTTGCTGTGTAGTGTTGTAGTAGTCATGACCACCACCTACATACATAGAAGCAACAAAGCAATCGGTCTTATTTTCAATAACGACATAAATTAATTTGGATTTTTGTTGTCCTTGTTTTTGGTTGCTTCAATCGAGTGACAAATTTGAGGGCTATGAATTCATAAATCTGACCTCACAAACATTGGGAAGATGTTATGTTTCATTCTTTCTTGCTCGATTGAAACCTTTATTTATATATCCCAATTCTTCTATGATATTCGATCGAATTTATATATGGACGCAAAACTTTGTATGAATATCTCTCTAAACTGAACGATATGGATTATAAAAATTAAAAATGCATGAATTCAAAGAACGGTGAACTAATGCAGTTTTCGAGTATATGCTAAAGGATGCATCCAATAAAGGTTTGATTAAATACGGTTAATATTCAAAATGCTACGAGTTTTGCATGTTTAATTTCCTATCACAATTTACAAAGCAGGGTTAGGATTTGGCATACGTACCTTTGAGTGGATCTCCATAATATTGCATGTGGTCATTCTTTCTCCTCTTCCTCCTGAAGCAAAGCACACAAATGACGAGCAACAGAAGTACAATTACTCCGGCGCCGATCCCCACTCCTACCACCACCCCTTTATCGGAGTCATTGCCACTGCTGTCATCTGAAGAGTCGTTGGAAGGTGGTGGTGGTGTCACTGCATTGGAGGGCGAAGTTTTAGCACGTGGGGGAGGCGGCGCATAGACAGTGGTAGCCGGAACACCCGGAGCTTTTGGTTTGGGTGGTGTATTGCTACCAGCTGGAGTGGCCGGAGTTGCCGGAGTGGCCGGAGCTGGCTGCGAGTTGTCCTTTGGTGGAGCAGGCGAGGAGTTTTGTTTCGGGGACTCGGGCGATTGATCGTCATCGTCCTTCGGGGGAGGCGTCGATGGAGGAGGAGACGAAGGTGGTGGTGAGGACGGTGGAGGGGAAGATGGCGGAGGTGAGGAGTTTTTTGGAGGAGATGGGGTTGGCGACTGTGTATCTTTCGAATTCTTTGGGGATTCCTTTGAAGGTGCGGGTGAGGATGACGACGAAGACGAGGAGTCTGATGATGTTGGTGGTGAAGGTGAAGAATCCGGTGATGGAGAATCAGAGTCATTGGCCATATTTAGTCAGAAACTCCGGCCGAAGCCTATTCCAGACTATTTATGTGGCGGCGGAAACTTCACCTCTCCCGTTACTACTCGTCTTGATGATTGATCAAGCCCCTGAACATGTTAAAGGAATCGATTAAACCTAGCTACATATGTAATGTCTAATATATATAAATCAACTAAACTAATTGCATTATGCATAGGCTACCAATCAAGAAGAGAGATAACCAAGCTAACCCCATGCATGCATGCATGGTGTTCTTGAACTCAGTTTATGAAATAAAAGCAAACTAGAATGAAATTTAATTGAGAGATGATAATCGAATATTGATGGAAGAAAATATTAGGTTAGTGTTCAAGTACCTGGGGATCAATGAAAGGAGGTAGGAGGCTAGAGGTGTTTTTTGCTCAATGGAAAGAGAGAGGAGAGAGCTGTGTCCTTGCCATTGCCTCCTACAAAGCAGGACCTTTCTTTCACCTCTCTTCTCTTTCTCTTTCTCTCTTTTTCTCTCTCTCTCTAAGGCTATCTTTTGTGTGTGCCTCCCCTAACTTAGATTGAGTTGGTTACTTGCTTTTACCATTTCCTGTCCCATAACCTCGCTGGAGCTCCGTGTAATTTTACCTGGGATATTACTTGGTTCATGAATTAGAACCAGAAGATATAAACTTCAAATATAGACATTCCTCCTCCTTGGACGCTCGTGTTTACACTTGTGCGTAAGAGCATCGCAGCCTACTATTAAGTAAAAACAGCATGTACATTCAGCAGTGAAGAATTTGATCAGACCAAAAAAGTTAGTGCCAAAAATAGTAAGTAGCTTGATATGTATGTTTCTGTAGAGTACATTTTCGTTATTTTGAAGCCCTCGAGTGCTTCTCATATGTCCCACCATTTATAACAAATTTCAGAAAGTAACGCGTTATCGTGTACTGATACGTTTGTCATATCATTTGGTACTATTTTTTCATCCATCGTTATACAAATAAGTACAAATAGTATTGAATTGGTTGTCCTATGACTCCTATATATCCTCGCACTATTTATGTTCGTGGAAAGGAAAGGAAGAAGTGAAAAGGTTAGATGTCATTTGTAATGCTCTGCAAAAGAAGTTTTATACATAGAATAAGTGTAAATTAGTTATTCGATCAGTTGTGGATTTCAATATTGAAGCTTGAAACCAAAAATGCCAGATAAGAAAAAAGAACAGAAAAAAGGGTTAACTAATTAAGGTTGTTGAACGATGTCAGAACTCTGAAGAGTTCTTATCACAAGATGGAAGATAATGTGTCTGTTAGTCTCCACGAGCATGACCTGGAAGAGTATATTTCGAAATTGAGAATGGTTTGATCAGTTGAGGAGAAAGGGCCAGACGACACTAACAAGTTCAAAATGTGCTCTAATAATGTTACCGATAACAGGTTGACTTGGGAAGCACTTTCATTCCTCATTCCATGGTTGCTATCGTAGAAGGTGTTTTCTCCATTGCAGCCTTGGCAGCAGAGGGAAATTGCAAGTGGTTCAGGCCAGAAACCGAGGTTATGTTATGGCCGGAAATGCCATAAGGGTCATCATTTAGTGAGAGTTTAGTAAATGAACAATGAAATTTGCATGTGAACAAGGAGTTGGCAGTAAGTGCTAGAGATGGCTCGAAAGTACCAAATTTGCATGTGAACAATGAAAGGCGAGCAAATCCAGTGACCTCACTGTTTCCTAGCTAACACTTCTGAACCTGCAAAGTACGTTGGCTCGAAGTAAAGGAAGAACGTGCTGCATCGTGACATTCTTAGCATCTATGATGGCCGCCGCAGGAGGCGGGGTTGGGAAGCATATGATTCTCCTAAAACGACTACTGTCAAAGCCACTAGGACTATCAAGCATTATCAACCCTGCACATTAAGCAAAAAAGCATATGAATTTTCTTCAGAATCGTTCTCATTATCCATGAATATGCTCCTCACAAGTCGCCGTTGTTACTGTACAATCACAAGTATTCACCATCAAGTACTAGAAACAATACAAAGACGTACTTTATGTATATACAGCATTAAACGTTCATCATTCGATAGGGGGAAAATGACTCCGTAGTTACTAATAAACCCAGTTATGTTTTCATGATCTAACATATAGACATCAATACACAGAAAGAAAATTATGACTTAAAACAAGTTCCAAAATACGAACTCCAAAGAAGTTCAAATATGAACTTGCAAACCAAGAATCCTAAAATCAAAAGATAGTCAAGATTGAAAGAGGGGTCGGTGGGAGATTTAGAGACTCTAAGCTAGCTTGATTGAAGGATCCAATGCCGCTCATGGGTGATTTATGTGCACCAGGCTGTTCACATATGGAAGATAACCTGCATATCCAGAAAAAATCCCAGGCTGTTCACATATGATATCAGCCTTCTCTGCTTTCACATGATAAGCAATCAAGTTCATTCCAAGAAGCATGATCACCACATCATCAGTTACACAAGCCAAAGCCCTCAACTCTTCATAAGCATCGGTGAAAATACCATCAGCAAGAGGAATTCTGCGCTTCAGTTTCATGTCCATATCACCATAGATCTCCAAGGTGTATACATAGTCTTCCAGAACAGGCAGAATATAACACAGCTCGCCGTACATCTCTGCCATAACACCTAGTGGTCCGCTGTGAGGAGGGAGAGGCAAAATACCATATTGCTCCTCCTTCAGATTAAAAGCCAAAATTGCGCCAGTATGAGTTTCCCAGAATACCATTCCCTTCAAAAAGATCCCATGACCTTTCAAATGCAGAGCATTAATCTCACAGCATTCTGTCTGAGAGAGTTTCCAAGACCTCGAACTTGAAGAGTATATATCAAAACAGATCACTAGCTCATCAGGTACAGAGAAGGCACACACAAGTTGAAAATGTTCTTCAAAGTCAAGCACAGAAGGCTCAAAAGCTAGTGCTAGAACTGATTCATGTCCATGATAAGGCTTTGCCTTGGGAAGCACTGTCCATTCCTTGTTCGCAGGATTGCAAATGTAGTAAGTATTTTCTCCATCGCAGCTTTCGCAGCAGAGCAGGCCATTACAAGCAGTCCTTACAGTAACTGGTTCAGGCAAGAAATTAAGGGAAGGATTGGGAATTCCATAAGCAGCTCTATTGAGCGAGACAAAAGAAGGCTTTTCCCCAGGAAGTTGACAGAAAAGACCAGAGATGTTCCGGAAGGAGTAAGCCTGCTTGTGAATGAAAAAAGGAGAGGTAATCCACTCATCCCACTGTTTGCCAACGCTTCTGAACCTGCAAAGTGTTTTGGCAGGGAGGAATGGAAGAACATACTCCATTGTAACATTATTGACGTCAATATTGTCCTCGGCCTTTTTCTCTCCAGACAATTCATAGCAATCTTCTCCACAAACATGACCAATTCTTTTACATGGATATCTGTGAAACTGCAATAATAAAAAAATAAAAAATCGAGATGAAAATCAAGAGAAAAGAATAAAAAGTATCAAATGAACATCTGGTCACATGAACAATCAGAAAGCCTCACATTTATCATTTATCAAAGAAAACACCAAAATTTGGGTCCACAATAGGACCCTAAAGGCTAACAGATTGCTCAAGTTTGTTGCACATACAAAAATGTAATGTCATATGCGATCAATTTACCAAATCAGGCAGACGGTAATATAATTGATATGAAAAAGCATCTCTCATATATAACACAGCCACAAAACATAGGGTTATTCACAATTATATACCTCATTGGTAGCCACACGTCTTTCATTCCACAGTGATCCACCACAATCCAATAGATCTTTATCAGAATCAGAACTGGAATAATCCACAAGCTTCTTCAACTGGTTTCTTCTCTCAACAGACAGATCTTCATTAGAATCAGTACTTGCATTACTGTCATCATCTCCATTCTTCTCCAACTGTTGTTGGCTATCACAAAATTGATCATTTTCAGAGTCAGAACTCACATGATTTTCATCAACCACAACCTTCTCCAACTCATTTTGGCTTCCACCAGTCAGATCTTCACCGGAATCAGCACTCATATAGTCATCTTTACCTACAATGACATAGTAGTTCTCAGAATCACTACCCACAGAATTGCCATCACTCAGAAGGACATAGCTACTGTCAGAATCCGAATCCCCATCGGCCATGATTAAGCTCCTCAGAAGTCTCCACTAATCTGAAATGAACAACTTGGTATCACATTTCACATTTCAACAAGTTAACTTAATTTCCCCAATTTCTATGTATGACAACATGATTCAACATATCTCAGAAATCAGCTTCCAAGCCCAACATATTCACCCTCCAAAAAAGGAAACACCCTAAATCATCACAAATCAAAAAAAGAAAAAGGAAAAAAAAAAACCCTAATCTTCAACCACGGTTACTTGGCACAAAAGAAACCCAACGAAATAAAGGAAAAACCAAATCAAAACGGAACTAAATCACCAAAACTTATTCAATTCCACCTACAAAATAGTGAAATCAAGAAAAGAAGGAACCTTTAACCTGAATTCACATAACTTAACAGGGGATTTGTTTTGCAAATCCCTAAATTGATTTCAGAATTCAATTCGCACCTCAAAACACAAATCCACCAATTCAATTTCCTACTTTCTTTAGCAGCCAAACGAATCCGAATAACAAAATAAATAAAAAAACAAAATTACAGAGCAAGAACAGAGAGCCGGCTCTTGAAAAGCCCAAAGCAAACAGAGACGACTAAATCTAAAGAGATGATCAAACAATTAACAGAGTCATGAAACGATCGGAAACTTAACGAAACCCTAAAAGACTCGAAACTGAAGAATCGAAAACCTAAAGATTCGAGGTGTTCGACGAAACCCCCAAATGAAAAGACCGTAAAGATTTGAGGTTACCGGCGAAAATCAACACTAGGAATGAAAACGAGAGGATCGCCGGAGAGTCGTACCTCGGTATCGGAGAGCGGCGGCCGGAGATTGAAGGCGAGAGAATCGGAAGTGAAGAAAGAGAGAGCAGTTGAGAGTGAAACACGATGATCTGAGAGACTTGTAAAGGGGATGATATTGAAGCGACGGACACGTGGAGGCGTGGGATTGGTGATGGGTCGTAGCCGGGTCGTCTTCTGGTCAATGGGGTTGTTTCCTTGGGTTTCAAGTTTATATTCTAGCCACAACTTGATTAGTACGAAGTCATTTCAAACGACTTTTTATTATTTAAGAAAACTATACACCAAAATTAATATTCACTTTTAAATAACTAAACACGGTTAATTTTCAGTAATTTGTTTCTTAAAATAAAAATAAAAAATTTCAGTAATTCACAGATTATTTTAAAGTATGAACATCACTGTGAATATATTCTTTTAAAATATGAACCACACAATAGATTTTAGCGATTCAACCGTTCATCTTTTAAGTTTCGACAGTCATGTTGGATTCAGTCATCTAAAATGATGAAACAATACAAATAAATACAAGGACATCAGATAGAACTTGAATAATAAACTTGTAATCAAACGATTAAATGAGTTCTAAATTGACCAAAATTTTGCATGAATCATATTTTAAGAATGACATATAATTGTCAAGCTTATATTCTAAGCGAGTGTCTGCACTTTTTAAAAAGTGGGTGCCCTTATTAGAGGAGACATGTACAAACATGAATGGTTTGTATTCATTTCTTAAGCCGATTTAAGGTTATAAAAAGAATCAAGGTGATAAGGTAGGCAACGGTGGAAATGAAAGTTAATGTTGGCTTTTACCCCTTTTTCCTTTTCTTTTTTTTCATGTTTTATTTTACTTTTTGTCTAGTCATCTCCCATTCTTCCACCTCTACACCACGTACATCTTCAACAACGTCAAACTAACCACTTTCAGCAATAATGTATATTGGGTGCCTCCGGTGACATCCTCTGACGGTCTGACGGTCTGACCACACTCCATCACCGACCGACGACTGCGTCTCTGACACTGTAAACTCTTTTGCTTGTACAGCAAACAAAGAAAGGAATCGAATAGAAACGGAGAGACACATAGAAAGAGAGTAGGATGTATGGAGAGATAGAGCAAAAAGGAGATTAAATTTATAAAAAGTAATGGAGGTTTACTTTCCAAATATAGAGGTCTCATGATAATGGAAAAAAAATGGATTTAATGAAAAATATTGATTAAACTCCAAAAGTCTTCATTCTGGCATAATTATTTATCTAAAGTTAAAATTAAGATATATTGGTCAAAATTGTTTTTTCACCATGGTCATCTTGTCCTTAGGCTTATCAGAGCGATCGTTTTCAATCCATGAACGGGAATAACAAAGCTAAAATCTTGTACGATTTAGCTATCGAGTAGAAAGACAAGGATGTCGTCCATGTCTGATGCCAAATGTCTCTTACCGGAGACCATATATCTCCGGCTAGCAACCTCCTCGATCATATTTCAGTTGCTGATACAGTCGAACTACTTTCAAAAACAAAACTATAGAACCGTACATAGGACCTCACTCCCTCACATCTTCCCAGTTATAAAGATTGTAGTGACGAAATAGAACACATTTCTTCAGAGTACGTATATTGCATTGAACAATTCAATTTCAATTTCACTAGTTGAACAAGCTGAAAGAGAAAAAAATCCCGCTAAATAATGGATTTCCTAATTCCACAATGATTTACATCGGGCATTTCCAAGGCTATATCTAAGTCACTCAGAGCCATGATCATGTGTTTGATAAATTCTCTCTATTCTCTTCTCCAATTTTGTGGATCCTTTCATTAAAGTTCATAGTAAAACCGATTCATCAGAGACCATCAATCTAAAATGGCCAAGTACCCTTCAGCTAGTATTTGACTTCTTGTGGCTCTAGTTTGTGTTTCAGGAGCTCCATCTACTATATATCAAAGAAAATTTGAGAGTAGGTGACAGATTACAATCTTTCTTTTATTTGTGTTGCTAAATGCTTGTGTTTCAGGAGTCGCACAAACCAATGGTCTTGATATTTATAATGGTATTTGCAAATCTCTAGTGGAGACACGAGGCTATATTTGCCAAGAACATCACGTAACAACCGAAGATGGTTACATTCTTGGGTTGCTAAGAATTCCATATGGACGGTCTGGTAGCAAATCGATCACGGATCAGAAGCCGCCTGTTTTGTTGCAACATGGGCTTCTAACGGATGCGGCATCATGGCTACTCAATCCACCGGATCAAACTTTGACGTTCATCTTGGCTGACAAAGGGTTTGATTTATGGCTTGCTAATGCTCGAGGAACGGACTCTAGCCGTCTCTAGCCGTGGACACAAATCACTTGGTACTAATGATCCTGCTTGTTGGGACTGGACATGGGAACAGTTGGCTGCTTATGATCCTACTGCTTTGTTCAATTATGTGAACAAATAAACAGGACATAAGTCACACTATGTTGGTCATTCCTTGGAATCGTTGACAGTGCTAGCTGCCTTGTCCCAACAACTCACTAAAATCAGCTGTTTTACGTACGTACTTAGCCCAGTTGCTTATCTGGGTCATATATCCACACCGCTTTTAAGAGTTTCTACTCAAACATTTTCTGCTGAGCAATTCTACATCTTTGGTCTCTGAGAATTTCCTCCGCTACGGCGATTAGATCAAACACCGCAGACCATTCTTTGCATACATCAGGGTGCACTGCTCCAACATTTTGGCTGCTATAACCGGTCCAAATTGCTGTCTAAGACCTTCAAGTTTAGATCTTTGATATGAACATACACCACAATCCACTGCCACAAAAGAATTTCGTACATTTGTCTCAGATGATCAGAAGTGGAACCATAAGAAAGTTCGATTACACTCTTCCACTCAAAAATTTGCAGCAATACAATCAGTTTACTCCATAGTACAACAAGGAAAACATTCCAAAAGACATTCCTCTCTTCCTCGCTGTGGAGGGAGAGATGCACTTTCAGACGTCAACGATGTGAAAAGTTTGCTATATATGACCTCAAAGATCATGACAAGGACAAGCGTGTGGAACAAAACGTAGATGAATATGCTCATATGAATTTCATTATGGGTTGGAATGCCAATCAGAAAGTTTATCATCCTCTGTTCACTTTCTTCAGGCAACATTGAGAGTGTTGACTCCCTAATTTGTAGTCTTTAGATCTTGTCTTCCATTTATCAATTTCAAAATGTTTTTTTTTTCCTTTAGTAGTTTTTTTTTTTTTTCGATAATGTTTTTCCTTTAGTAGTTGTAGTGGCTAGATATGCATCTTTTCATAATAGCTTTCCTAACTTTGATTTCTTAGTAATAAAGTTCTAATTAGCCCGTCTCAAAAAAAAAGGATCTAGGGTTTCACTATTGTTTTGATTTGTCAGATTACTGTATCGATTTTGTCTTACCGATCTGAAATTTTGCCATAAATCAATTCAAATTCTCATCATCATATCATCATGATGAGTGTGGCTACCGTCTCTCAAATTTTACAAGAAATCGATAACCTTGTTGGGTTTCTTAAGAGGACGAGGACAATATGGTTCTGATAGCTTCAAGAAATGATCAAAGAATTAAACGGTTTAAACCATAACACAGAGAAAATGAAACTGATTATCCATCGACCATCATACAAGAAGGTACGAATGACAATGTTTTCATGATCTGAAACACACAGAAAGTCAAATACCAAGAACAAACTTTATGACAATCAAGCAAGTTCCAAAGGAGAACTTCTTTCTCAAGCTTAGAAAGAAGTTGTAAATTGAACTTGCAAAAAATCAATCAATCCCAAGAACCTATGAGATTAAACAAGTTCCAAATAAGAACTTCTTCCCCAGCACGAAAAGAAGCTAGCTCTCTGGACTGAACTTGCAAAGAATCAATCCAAAAACCATGAATGATCCAATTGGAGAGAAAAAAGGTAATGTGGAGCATTAACTGCCACACTGACCGTAAAAGGCTGTTCAGGGAGACTTCAGATAGGAATAGGAGGTAGTAGGATCTTCAGAAAGGAGGCTCGTTATGTATGATGAGTGTACATGAACAAGGCTGTTCACATAAGGAAGATGCTTTGCAAATCCAGCATTGTATTCACCATTGTAATTACCATTCACTATATCCCTTAATGTTTCAACCGTCCTAGCTTTCATATTATAAGCAATCACTCTGTCTCCAAAAAGAATTACCACAGCATCATCATTCACACAAGCCAAAACCCTTATCGACTCTTGGTGAGTATGAGAAAGAAAACCAAGATTGAGAGGAATTATATGCTTGAGATTCATGTCCATATCACCATAGATTTCCAAGGTGTAACTATTACCTTCTCTAACAGGCAGAATATAGCACAGCTCACCCCGCATCTCTGTTAGAACACCTTGCGGTCCACTGTTGGGAGGGAGTGACAGAATGCCATAGTGCTCCTCCTTCAAGTCAAAAGCCAGAATGGCCCCAGCAAAAGTTTCCCAAAAGACTACACCCTTCAGGAAGATTCCATCCCCATTCAACTTCAAGCAATCTAGCTCAGAACATACAGTCTCAGCGAGTCTCCAGGACCTTGACCTTGAAGAGTATATCTCAAAGCAGATGACTGGTTGATCAGTTAAAGATAGAGAAAATGCACACACAAGTTCAAAATGTGCTGCAAAGTTTAGTGCCGAAGGCTCAAAGGCTAGTGCCAAGGCTGATTGATCAGGTCCATGATAAAAGTTTGGCTCCGGAAGCACTTTCCATTCCTCATTCACAGGGTTACAAATGTAGTAGCTATTTTGTTCAAAGCAGTTTTGGCAGCAAAGCAGACCATTGCAAGCGGTTCTGAGAGTAACAGGCTGAGGCAAGAAACTGAGGGATGGACTAGGAATTCCATAAGCATCTTGATCGAGTGATATGAAGGAAGGCTTATCACCAGGGAGTTGACAAAAAAGACCAGAGATGTCTCGGAAGGAGTGAGTTTGCTGGTGAGCGAAAAAGGGACTGTTAATGTACCGATCCCACTCTTTGTTAACAGTTTTGAATCTGCAAAGCGACTTGGCAGGGAGAAAATAAAGAGCATGCTCCATTACAACATCTTGGATCTCCATGTTTTGCTTAAACCTTTTGTGTGGAAATTCATCATAAGGAACATCTACAGGAGCGGTTCTTTTGCGAGGATCTCTGCCAAACTGCAAGAAAGAATCAAAACATCAAGATGCATATAAGGATAAAAACATAACTCAAACAGTAGTCTCATGAAAAATGAAAAAGCCTTCAACTCATCATCAAACCAAGCAAACAAGAAAAAAATTTGTGCAACTCATCCATGGACTCTCTTCTACGTGAATTATTTTTTCAAATCTATAAAAAACTAGAGGGACATCTAGGCCAAAAATTATGACCCTCTAGCAACCTGCTTAGTTTAGTTGAACCTGAAGGAGCAAAGAATGCTAGTAGTATAGAGGGCCCAAAAATCAAATTACTACACTAGAAACCAAGAAGAGATACAGAGGGAGCTAAATGGCTTCCAAGAGATAGATAACACTTCTAACTAAGAGTTTCAATTGTTCCAAAGCATGGACTTTGAAATCAAAACCATATAAACTTTAGCAGTAGTATGTACATAAATAACAGAAGAACATCTGCCAAGGTCTCCTACATTCCAAAACTCAACTACAGCCAAGCCTTGTATTTCATTCAGTAAAAATAACAGCAAAGTTCCAAGGGTGTACCACATCAGAGCGATCCACCACTTTGAGCTCATTTGAACATACCACATCAGAGAGATCCACCACTTTGAGCTCATTTGAAGACTCTATATGCTGTTCTGCAATGTCATCAAACAGATCTTCTTCAGAATCATTGTCCACAAGATTGTCATTATCAACGGGATGCTCCTCCTCAGAAGTCGCCATTACTGCAAAAATGACAAATCGTAATGAGTTCATAGAAAAGTTATCCCAAAAATACAATGGCCAAATGGCAACAAATTTAATTTTAACTGCTCAGAGTAGATAATTCTATTTCTCAAACCACAGTTTCAGATTAATGAACACTCAAAGAAACGAACTTGGTTCCGAAAACCTATGCATGACAAATGACATTCGAACCTCAGAACATTTTTCCATTCAATACAGGCTTGTGACATAACAATTTTGATTTCAGATGAGAGACATCAACAGTTTAAATAACAGATAAACTAAACCCTAACTTTGCTTGGCACAAAAGAAATCCCGCAAAATCGCTATTCTGGAAACAGAACATATAGAGAATCAGATTTTTGATGGTATCCTATCACCAAAGATTTAAAGAATGACCTAAGTGGGATCTTGATCTACATAATTTCAGATCTTGGAAAAACTAGTAAAAATTCCAACATGGGTTTCTTGATTTCTTACCAAAGATTCAGTCTTTTGTGTTCTGAGAATCAAATTCAAACCGAAAACACTTATATCTCAGACCCAAGTGTGAAGTTTTTTTTTTTCCTTGGCTTTCTCAGTAACAAAACATAATAATTTGGTTAAGAAAATCGAAAATGGAACAAAACAGAGGCGTATTAGAAAACCCAGAACAGATTATACACGAACAAACACAAGAACGAGCAAAATGATTAACGAAAAGTAGAGAAAACCCAAAACGAAAAAGGCCTTAAAGAGTCAAGCTTGTAACATTTTTCGACGAAATACCCAAATCAAAAACAGAGGAGCGCGTGTCGTTTAAACGGAATCTACGACGGAAAAAATCAAAGGAAAACGAGAAAGGCACCGTCGTAGGGCTGAGAGAGGCGGCCGGAGATCAAATGCGGTGGTGAATTTAGAGCGAGAGAATCTGAATTCACGGTTGAGAGAGCAGTTAAACAGAGGATCAGACTAACAGGATTTGGGTTCATATGGGATTACTATTTCGAGAGGACACGTGTAGGCCTTGTATTGGGTGGAGATGGGAATGGCGGTACGTTAGCGTGGGGGTCAAGTCTGAAGGTTCGGGTCAGGTTTTGATTTGCCGGATTTGGGTATCCATGATCCGAGGGATTAGTCACAAATGATCAGTATCATCTACTTCGAAAATTTTGAAAAATTGTAGTAACCAATAATCATTATCCTTTTGTTTTGTTTTTTTTATTTTATTTATTTATTAGGGTGATGACATAGCAAGCTAAACAAATCCTCTGCTGTAGACACACGAGCCTGAAGACTCCTCAAATCTGCTAGCCACAAATTAGTGGGAGTTGGGACTTGAACACTAGACATGTGAGTTCCATGCTAAACCGCTCGATTAACCTTATCACACTAGGTGGTTACGTTAGCGAGTAGTAACACATCCACTCAATCAGTATTCGGACCAAGGTCCACAAGAGTATCACAGTAAAGCTAGACAAATCCTCCGCAGTAGGTGCACGAACCTAAAAGCTCCTCAAACCTGTTGGCTACAAAACAGTGGAAGGTGGGACTCCAACGCTAGACATATGAGTTCCATGCTAAACTGCTCGATCAACCTTATTACACCAAATGGTTATTATCATTTTCTATTGGAAAATTTTGAAAAATCGCCAATAAGAACTTGTAATCTTCTTTTCTTTTCTTTCTTACAATCTCAGGAAATTTTGATCAACTCGAGATCCAATTCCTACGAAGGAGGCGTTCAAGACTAATGCATGGGATTCAAAATTTAAGCACTATTTCTCAAAATCAATTTAGAATTTTAGAGTGAATATTATAATCACTTGAAAGAATTATTTTCTCATGGAAATAAATTGCAAATTCCACCTGGGCACCTCCCCTCAAGAAAAACGAATGCTCAGTCCATTATTCTCAAAACTCATATTTTCCCTAATCTCAATAATTGGAGACAAATTTGCTGCCCACCTAGAGTTAGGGTGGACATATGCCCATTATCTGACAGATTGACACGTATCACATGAAATAACTGTCTGAAAGATTGACACATATCACAAACTTAGGGTTCTAATTACCATCAATCTAATTTTTAGAGTTACTAACTCATTCATTTTCGTAGTGTTAGTTAATGCAAAAGGATTTCACAAAGCTAAAGTCTCTAGCTCTATTTCAATAAGTAAACATGTCAGTAGTAAGTAATGAAGTGAAAACTGAATTGCTGAAACTCTTCATCCATGAATGACCAGCGTTTGCTTAATATGAGTTCATTTCACAGTTCAAGACTCAAAGGGAAAAAATGTGTATAAAGGTGACCAAGAGTATCAACTTTATATGGCCGAAGAGTTTCAGGAAAAAGGAAACCTTTAAAGCTCGATCAAGTTCATTCATTGAAGATGCCACTCCAATATATATGATAAACCATGTGTTTTCGACAACCAAAGAGGTAAGCACAATAGAAATGAACAACCTAGCTTGTCCTCAATCACTATAAGGATCATTCAAGAACACTTTAAAACGGGCCAAGAACACCTGCGATCAGCACAAATGAACAGCAGTGGGTGTGTTCAGTTAGATTTAAAGTAGAATATTAAAGATCCACAGCCATCGTAGCTACATTACTGGTTTAAAAACTCCTGTGAACTGAATCCCAATATACAATATATCAAGCACCAGGTCCTCAAAATGCCAAATAAGCAGTTGACTACTAACTCATGGGCATTTAGATAGCCAAACACAGGACAAATAAAAGCATAACTAGAAACTGAAGCAATTAGTTCAAATCATAACCACCACGGACACTAACAACTTCCAGATTGCACAATGGCAAAATTGGACAATAGAATCATCAAGAAGCAACTAAATCTCCACGAGGCTGTTCACATGAGGAACAAATGTCCCATGGTAAAGCTCATCACCTATGTACAGAGTCTCTTTAGTCCGCAGGTTGTACGAATGGAGTTTTGAGCCACACCGGTACAATACTAGATTCCCACTTGCAAACAATAAACTACCAGTAGAACTACCAGCCGTTGAAGGTACTGGTGCAGGGGTAAGATTGATTGTAAGTTTCCTTTCCCATGCCTTGACTGAGCTGTGCATCTGCATTGTGTTTGTGTAAGCATTAGACAACACACTTATGGTTACTCCAGTACCCTGAGCCTTGGCCGAACATAGCTTTCCATCAATCACACCCAAGATTGAATCATAATAACCATGGCCATAAAGGAGTTGTGCCCTCTCCATCTTCAGGTCAAAAACAAGAATCCTACCACTTGATGCATACCAATAGATTATGTCATTCACATAAACACCAGATCTTGGCACAACAGATCCACCGCCATAGAAAATCTCACCAGAAATTCTCCAAGACCCCTCCTTGGAGGAATAGATCTCAAATTCATGTCCATTCTCAAAATCCTGTGATGGGAAAGCACAGACCAGCTTGTACTCGGCCACAAAACTGAGCAAAGACGGCTCAAAGATGAGAACTAGAGCAGGGTCAGATCCATGGTCAGCATTTGGTTTAGGAAGTTTTTTCCACTGCTTAGTAACCGGATTGCAGATGTAGTAAGCCTTATAGCCTTCACGTCCCTGGCAGCAAAGTAGTCCATTGGAAGAAGCCCTTATGTCAACTGGCTCAGGTAAAAACTTCAGCGACGGGTCTGGAACACCATAGGCCATGGAATCAATAGAGATAAATGAAGGTACGGTTGATGCGGAAACAAGAAAGAAGCCCGAGACATCAGAAAAGCTAGTTGACTGCTTGTGGGCAAAGAAAGGAGATCTGATCTGGGTCTTCCAGTCCTTACAAACCCCATTGAACCTGAACAGTGATTTGGCGGGGAGGAATGGGAGAGCATGATCCTTGACTATATCCTTGAGGTCCATGTATATCATGCTGTTCTTGTTTGCTACCAACTCCTTTGCCCTCCTTGCTCGATCCATTGCGCTCTCAATTAAACTCCTCTACTGCTTAAACTGCAATGAAACCATCCCACCTTATTAGAGAGTCAAAATTACACTGTTCACCTAAAACACAATTAAGAAAAAGACTCATTTGAACATAGAAGCCATGTTAACTCTTGTCTAATACTCGAAGAAAAAATATATCAAATGTTCTCCATACTCGACAGAACACCGATAGCCTAGCCTAACTCATGGTCAATTTCTAAAACCAGATGAAAAGAAATTGGTAAAATTTCTTGTTAAAAACAACGATGATTGATCACTATTGGCTTGTTTATTCAACAAAAGACAATGCACATTCCGGAATCTCATAGATGCAAAAAATTGCACAAAGAATAACCACACAAAAACAAAAAAAAAAAAAAAAAAAAATTGAATCAGAAAACAAGCCACGGTCCTACCAAAAATTCCTAACCCTTGCAATGTGAATAATCAAGAACACAGAAAAACTCAAATTCACGTCAACCAAAAGAGCAATCAAAACATCCAAGGCCATGCTAATACAATCAATAAGCAAAAAAACAGCGACGATCAGACCTCAAAAACCCTAGAAAAATTCCGCGACGAACAAAATCGAAGCATAGGAGTTGAATCATGATCAAGAGCGTACATTGAAACCGATCGAATCGATGAGAAGAGGAAATCAAAGGGAGTGAGGTGAGAGATCGTACCGATTGGGACTGCGGCGGCGATCGGCGAACCTGAAGAGACGTGATGATCGAGAGAGAGAGAGAGACCCAGCTTGACTATAAGTCCAATGCGCTTTTTGGAATTTTGGAGGATTTTACATCTTCCGCAGAAGATAAGGATTTTAATTACGGAAAAGAATTCCTTTATTGAATTAAATTATTTTAAGAAAAACATAATCCGTATTGATGGAGTGTAAATTATTCTCTATTGGTGGACTTTTCTGTACTGTATTATTTTGCTAGCTTCCTTGTTTGGAAAATGTTTCAATAATTACGTCATAAAGTCCAGGTGCTTGTACATTTGGGGTTACAGAAGGTAATTATTCTAGACTAGATTACAAAGAATTAACCATTGGTTTATGTTAAGTCACACTCATCTTATATGACTACTAGCATTGGCCTACACAGGGTGTGTAGGAAGATTGTTTGTTTTTTCCATTGTTTTTGTTTTTATTTTTGTTTTAAAAGTGTGTGGGGAGGTAGTTAAAAATAATTATTCACTAAAAAAAAAAAAGTAGTTAAAAATAGTGGAGAGTCCCTTTGCACTTTCTACTACATTTAATTTAATTTAATTTAATTTTTATTTTTCATTTTGTTAATTGACTTTATATGACTATGAAGCCTCCAGTGTAGTAGTAGTACTAGCTCTCTTCCAATTTTCTCGTCTAAATCCCCAAGATGAACAGTGAAACCCCTAAGCTAACTAATAGTTTTACTGTTTTGGCCCTGACTCCCGTTATCCGTCTTCATGTTCATCCTGTTGCATGTTTGCCGTTACTTGTTACCTGCTACCCGTTCTCTGTTACTAGTTACCATTCTCCGTTACTCGTGACTCGTTCGCGGTTGTCCGTTACTTAAATTCTTTACCTTAAAATATGTTTATAAGTAAAATCGGAAACACAACTTTCATTTATAATACAAAGAGTTAAGGAAGAATACAATATATAGATAGTAGCACCAGACCAAAGATTGAAAAACAAAAAACCCATCTTTTGATAGTTTCATACAGTACAAATAAGGATACGGAGCTCAAACCCAAAATAAATGAAACATATTTGATTCTAAATTTATGCAAAATTACCAAAATTCTCAATTTTTTTTTTCCAAAAATAATAACAATGGCACTAAGAATCAGATGATTCCAATCACACACAAAGATCATCATCCCCAACCCCAAAAGGGATGCATGAAAAACTCCCAAGTCCGAAACTGGATTTCAATTTGTTCTCAAACCTCTTCACACCTCAATAATCATTGCCAATGGTCCTTCTACTTCGGTGATGCAAGTTTTGAATCCCCAATCCGATAAACCTAAATTCCGGATCTGCGTCTTTCATTTCCTCAATGGAACGACACCCTCCACCTCCACCCACAGCGAATCACTTGCGGCGTTGCTCCGCTTTGCCAAGTCGTAGGTGCTGAACAATACAAGGATATAATTCTCACTGCCCAAGCTAAAGGCTTTGGCCGCTTCGCAATCACCTCTATGGTCCTCTTTACCACATTACTACTAGAACAAGTAATGTTTTCTAATCTAACTTTATATTCTTTAACGCTTAGTTTTAATTCCCACAATAATTTGTTTACTACGTTACTACTTGAGCAAGTAATGTTTTCTATTCTAAATGTATACTCTTTAATACTTAGTTTTAATTCCCGCAATAATTTGAAAATTCTTGTTTTGGGTTTTTGGTAATTAACTGAAACGCATTGTTGCAACTTTTTCTATTATTTGGAATTAGTTTCTTATGCGAAGTTTGTTGAGATAAACTTGACGATTGAACTTGGAATATCGGGGAGCTTTACATCAAGACCATACATTTACACAGCAATGGCTTCCCAGACCCTTTGGTTGTTACCGTCCCATGTGATTCATGGCCTTTCTTGGAGATATCATTGCAGACAAGAGAATCTTTTTAACCAGCAAGGTTTGTTGGTTTTCTTACATCAAATCAATCCATATATTTGATTTTGCTTTCTAAATTGTTTGGTTAGGTTGTTAAAAAATTGGTACTGACCAGATTGGGATGACTGATATCACTATTGCAATATTAGCTAGGTAACATGAATGTTGAAAAAAGTGGGAGAATTGTTTTGATTTATATAAAGAAATAATTATTTATTGATTTTTCAAGAAATCAATTATTGATAATGATATAGCTATGGGCCATTGGCCTTCCCTTGACAACTATGGGGCCAAGTCCCTTCATCTAATTTTTTTTTTTTTGAGTAATAATCTCCAATTCAAACTCTGGATCATCTACGACATACATCATTAGATGATCTTTGTCGGATCAAATATGCTCTTAGTGTAGCTTTTAAAGTTCTATTATTTGATGCCGTAAACATTGGTTCCCACTTCCTTATCTAATTTATAGTCATTTCTTATTTAAAAAAAAAAAACCTCCGAATTATTGAATAACACTAAAGTTGCACCAAAAAAGAAATGAGACAAATCTTGGTCACAAGAACTGGTCCCCCAACTCATGTAATGTGTTAGTTAAGACTCGCAGAGCTGATGGAAATTCAACCACTGATGTATGACTTTTACAGTCATCTCGCGATTTTCCTAACAATCAAACTTCATTAACGCCAAGAAAGCTAAGTCTTATGGTGTCAATGAGAATTGAATTTACATGCCATAAATGTAGTCGAACCAAGTTACCAACTCGTATTTCTTTTCTCAAAGAGAGAGTGCAACTTTGAAGATGCTAACAATCTGATCGTCTTGAGAGTACCTACTACCTTTACCATTTTTCTTCAACTTTGCCGAAGATAAGGTCCAAACTTTAGGAATTAATTAATATCAAATTTCCTTTATTTATATAATTATTGAGGCAATTAGAACATGAACAGGTCAGTCAATTTAGGATTTGCATCAAATATTTACTAGCATATCGAAGCCATGTATATAGCTAGAAAACCAAATCAGGCAGGCAGACCACAATAAAACTCAAGGAACAACATTTGAATAGTAGGACTAGAGCTTCTTAACATTCTCATTGTATTACAAAACCTATACATGACTATAGTAGAATACTTTAAATCCAGGACAGACCAAGCTTGGCCACAAACAGAAGATAGAATAGTACTGGCCCAAAATCTCACATTATCATCATCTTCATCCTCATCCAAAGCACTGATCAGTTGGGAGGGGTCCTGGAATGGAGCCCTGCTGAACAAACTGGATCCCAAACACGACCAAAATGGCAAGCAAAGACAAGTAAGACAGACCCTCAACAGCACCAAGCAACCCAAATGGTCCATTGGGCAGACCCGAGCCTGTTTTGGTCTTGGTGTACAAAGACCAACCCACTATTCCCAGCACAGCTAGGTAGCTGACACCTTCAAGTGCACCGATGGATCCACCGGGTCCGGGAGGCAGGCCACACCCGGTGGTCTTGAGAGTGTAGAGGGACCAACCAATCACCGGGTTGGAGACTAAGCCGCCGGCTATGGCTATTTTCTCTATGGTGGTGCTGCTGGTTTCTTCGCTGGTTTGCTTGGCCATGGATAAGACCTTGAGTTGGGTTTGAAATCTGGTTGTGTTTGTTCTAAATGTGAGACCATTTGGGTGTGACAATAGAGGAGTGGATGCTGGTGTAAGAAGCAACATTTTTGAGGTTAGAGAGATGCAAAGAGTCTGAGAGGGAGCTGCTGGTTAGCCTAGTTTGCTGAACTCACTCTGCTCTTTAATACCTTATCCAACAAAGCCATTGGTCACATACTGGTTTGATATATTTACCAAACACCCAGGGATGCGACTCAATTTAAGACCAACAAGGATTTTATCTAATTGTAGTTGCATGATGTGAATTCAGAATGAAATTTATCCTCAACATGTCATCTCACGTGAGATTTGAGTTGAGAGATGTTGAGTGAACGTCAACTGCTTATGTTGAAGACCTTGTGCCCTACCATATACAAGTATGGATTGATCGTAACCGACTTACAAGGGGTAGAGATGTTTAGCCAGAGAAGATTATAAAAATCAACTCACAAATTGTAAATATCAGCTGTTTTTGTATGTTACTTTTTTTGAAGGAGTGCAATAGCATTCTGATTATGGAGAGGAAGTTCAACTTGATTCGCAAACAAATACTCTACTATTAAAATTATAAATTTTCAAGCCTTGTTGTTTAAGGAAAATACGGGCTCAATGATCCAATAGTCAACTCATCTCTTTATGAGTTTGTTGTTGTTATTTTGTTTAAGTTTGATTCATTTTAAAATCATGTAATGCTGGACTTGATACATGTTTTTTGTTGGAGTTCCCTCCTCATTTAAAACTCCTATTAGTTACATGTTTGGTCTGTCACAAAATCCAAGTTGGACTTAGCCCTATGTCTTGGAGAAAAGAAAAGAAGTCGTTTCAGTTTTCCTAAGAGTTGAGAAGAGTGCAGTTGGTATTGGAAACAATAATAGTCATTGTTTCTTGGTGATCCCTTCGTATTCTCTAGAAGGAGCTGGAGAGAGTGTGAGATCTGTATAAGGAGAGAAAAAGAGAAATAAATCCTTCTTGTACAGCCTATTGTGTATGTTAACCAAGAGTGATTCTTGAGATTTATTCCTCTAGTGATCTAGAGAGATTGGAGATTGTAATTCCTTTCTATAGTTGAAGTTTTCGGAAATCGTCCTGTAGTTTTTCCCTTCACATTGGAGGGTTTTCACGTTAAAATTGTTAGTGTCTTTGTTGCTATTTTAATTCTCTCATTTGTTGTGTGCTTGCTGGTTTAGAAGCTTTTGTGGTTTGTGTTTGCTGCATAATCATCTTATTATCTCAACATTTTTAATATATCAATTTGATTGATAAAAGAAAAAAGAGTAATTCAATGTACTCCGATTGTATTTGTTACGCTTTGACAAAAGATGAAAAAGATCTCAACTAAATCGAATGAAAATTTCTTTTTAACTTTGTTTTAGAGAGAAAAAGAAAATTTTTTGTCTGCCTCCTGGTCTCAGAGGCTAGAATCAGCTGGCAAGGGGCCGATAGTAGAGGGGGTTGCGGAAAGCTGCTTTGCTTTGAGGCGCTTTTGAGGCAAAGCCGTCGACTTAGTTCTGTTTCTGCTCTCTTTGAATGCATGTAACCGAAAAACCACATGTACAAAGCGTAGAAGTAAATAATTGTCCTACTTTCGTCGGTATCTTATGAGTTCAACTCCTAATTGAATTAAACCTCAGAATTTCCAGCTATGTTTACTCTTCTAGCTACTAATATCCTCTTTCGTCCTCTTCTATATAAATCAAGTTTTGCTAGGCTAAGGCAGCAAGGGCTTGACAACAATACATAGATGCAGTAAAAATGTTTATGGGGTTGATCCGCCGGGCAAAACTTGTGTTAGCTGTGATTTTGGTGCAGCTCGGGTATGCTGGGCTTTCGATAATCTCAATGTTTGCTCTAAAGAAGGGAATGAGTCCTTACACATTCATCGTGTACCGAATGGCCATTGCCACTATTGTTCTAACTCCATTTGCATTCATTTTGGAGAGGAATTCAAGACCTCAGATGACTTGGTCCATCACTGCAAAGATAATGTTGCTGAGCCTTTTCGAGTAAGAATCCAAATAGGATAATCTAATTCATTTGTTCAACTTATGATGTATTCTGATTTTATCTATTTATGCATTGCAGCCCTGTGCTTGACCAGAACCTGTACTACATGGGAATGAAGAATTCGAGTGCAACGTTCACTTCTGCAATGTGCAATATGCTGCCTGCTTTTGCATTTTGTCTAGCCTGGATTTTTAGGTATAACTCATAATAATACATACTCATGCCCTTGGTCACACACTGATTTACAGAGACATCACATTGATTTGTAGGTTTGAGAAGGTTAGCCTTAAGAAACTGCACAGCATAGCAAAGGTGATGGGGACGGTCATCACAGTCGGGGGAGCAACTATCTTGACTCTAGTTAGAGGTCCCTCTTTGTGTCTACCATGGGCCAATGAAGAAGAAATAAATCCTCAACAATCTGCGCAATACTATTCGGGTCAGAGAGACCTTGTGAAGGGAGCTCTATTTATCTCAGGAGCTTGCTTCTGCTGGTCTTGGTTTGTCATTTTGCAAGTATCGGTCTCTCAAATCACTTCATTGTACTTATACTGCTTATTTGGAAATGGTCCTAAACTTCTAACGATTTGAATTTGATTACAGCATGAAAAAAAAAGAGTAAAACATAATTATATGTAATGGTGAATTTGGATTTTGTCTACACAGGCAATTATCTTAAGATCCTACCCTTGTCAGCTCTCTCTCACAGCAATGATATGCTTTTGGGGTATGGTGGAAGGAGCAATACTGGCTTTTGTAGTTGAAAGGGGACATAGTGGAGTTTGGTCCATACAATTCAACATCAAACTTGTAGCAGCATTTTATGGGGTAGGTAATCCCAAAAGTTTCAATTGTATGTTTAAATAGGTAAATATTTGTACTATAATAACTGGATTTGAAACGACGCCCTTGCTAGAGGGCCCAAAACGAGTCTGGCGTCTTAGATCTCTTGGCTATCCCAAGTACTTGCATAATTGGAATTAACACTGCAATCCCAGTTTAATGAACTTTGTATTAATATTTTATACTGCAGGCAATGCAATCTGTTGTTGCTTATTATGTGATGGGAATGGTAGTGAAGGAAAAGGGACCTGTTTTTTACTCGGCTTTTAATCCCGTGGCCACAGTAATGGTTGCAATCCTGGGTTCCTTTGTTTTAGCAGAACAATTGTACCTTGGGAGGTAGGCTCACATGTATTGATTTCTCTTTGATTGATTCATCCATGCCTATATATGCATGACAGTTGATTGACTAGTCTCTTTCACTCTTGTTTGTAGTGTTATCGGAGTTGCTGTAATCATCATTGGTCTGTATCTCATTCTCTGGGGAAAAGCAAAGGACCAGTCTCCTCCATCACAGTGCCTGAATTATCGATGAAGTAGCACCATATAGATGATCATCAACAGTGTTAAGAGATTCCATGTCACTTGAAGCATATGGTTGATCCTTCAAAATTGTGGCAAACTAGTTTTTAGTCTTTTTCTTTTCTTTTTCCTTCTTATTTTGAAGTGAAAGGATCACCTTTGTTCTGATTAAATATTCATCTCAGCTAGCCTGAAGTATTAACTATGTTTAGCAAAATCAGGACTAGCTGGAGCTTCCGGCTTCTATTACCTACCGAGGGCTACACTATAGTCGTACAACTATTTGCGATCCAACCAATAGAATCCAACCACCTCAGCTTCTGGGCAACACTAGGGTACATATACAAACACAATAAGAACCAAGTGCATCTCATTTGGTGTGACCGCGTCCCCTTTTCCTTTGGCTTTGTTAAAGATGGGAACACTTGAATCATTAGGTCCCATGTCACATGTCTTTACCTCACAAATCACTTGCCACCTGGTAAATAAACATACAAAATTTACACGTCACCACCTGCCCAACATATAAAATAAAGTAGTGAAGCACATAAAGAAAGACCCAGAAGCCAACTTGATTGAATGGAACATCATTCATTCATAAAAACTATCTACAAGGCGTTTTACATAATCCCCTTTTTCTCCAACAAAAAAAAAAAAAGACCTGGTTGGACAAACATAACCAAAAACAAGAAGAATTTGAGTTCTGAATTTTCCCTCCATATACTGAAACTGACTCCTTCCGAACTAGGACCGCCAATAACTGCCATTTGAATCACCACACTGTAACGGCTATACGTAAGGGGGGATCAAAACACCAACGACTTTTTGAAAATTCAAAAGCTCCATTGCATCCAAGGACGCAACGACTCTTTCCTTAACACACCATAATCATATATTATGTTTGTCCAAGAAGATCCATGAAAATAACTAACCGGTCTCTCTCTCTAACCCACCAACCAATCTAATCTAAATCTGAGTTTCTTCTCTGTTTCCAAGCTAAGAAAAAAGGCATCAAGAACACATAAACATTTGGCAGGGATCCACTGAGCGTCAACGGTGCTTCTTCGAAGACTTGCTGTACTCAACCACATCATCATCTTCCTCGTCATCCTCACCATTGTCATCTGAATCTGCAGCTTCATCTCTTTTTCTCTTCATCTGTGAAGAAGACGAGGGAGGCAGAACCTGAACTTCATCGTCATCATCCTCTTCGACTTCCTCCTCATCTTCTTCACCATCCCCTTCTGCGTCCATGTCACTGACGCCAGCATCTTCTTCCTCAGCCTGTGCCACTGGTTGCACTAAGTAACCTCCACCATAGTCTTCCTCCTGCAATCCAATTCATATTTCTGTTAGCTCATAAATTTAGCAATGATAATAAGAAAAACATAAGGTGGACCAATTAATATGGACTGAAATTCAGTATAAATGCACATCCAGGAAAATAGGATCCAAAATTTTAAAACAAAGGGAAACATCAAATTGATATCAAAGGATTCATCAGAAGAACAGCACTACTGATCCTTGTGAAACTAACTAGCACGGTCCGACTTTAAAAAGTTTCCATATCAAAGATAAGCTTTTACTGAGCAGAACTTCCTCAAATTCAGGCACCGGCATTACAGCAATCAGAGCAGAATAACATGGATTATTACTAGTTTCTCTGTCAACTTATTACCATGACATATGCAATTATAACAGACACAAGTCATATCAGAAAACAAAAGAAATCAGAAAGAAAATATAAGAAATAAAAAAGGGGACTTGAGATATTTATCACTATCAACAAGAAAAAATCTATGGAATTTTCTATAGCATATGTATGCCTCGAACTAAAACCAAAAGAAATAAAAAAGGGAACTTTGGATTAATCCCTATCAAAAAGAAAAAGTCTATGGAATTTTCTATAGAATATGTGTGCTCTGAAGATTCAAAAAACATACATCAAAAGTCATATTCAGTACACTGACATTACATGAAATCAGCTGGGCCTAAAAAAAAAAAAAAATTTCTTTCTGACAAAAAAAAAGGAGAGCGGCATTAATACAAAATCAAAGAGGGGTTTAAAGGAAAAACATTTGCCCCACATTTTAAAAAGAGTCAGGCATTTATCACAAAAAAAATGTTTTCCAATATGCTTTAAACTCCCCTAGTGTTGGAGACTTGCGAAAACAAAAATTTCACATTCAAAAAGACTAGAAAATTAAAAAGCAAAACCAAATTCACCAGGAATTAAGCAGAGCAGCCTACGACTTTGGCTCAGAGCAGAAAATCTAAAGAAAATATACAAGCAAATATATCAAGCAACCAATTTCACCCAACGTGAAGCAGATATTGCATGACAATCTTATCATTAGTTCAGGAGAAATGTCTCTCATTCTCTGCAGGGCACTAAACGAACATTAGTTTAAAAATCAATAGGGAGTAAAAATATGCAAAAATAAAATCATAGCAATTTATAAATACAAATCAGGCACAATAATATAAAGATAAGGAGCTCTCACCTCTTCCTCGCCATCTTCATCTTCAACTTCAACTTCAAGCGGTCCCTCTTCTTCAACACCCAGCTCCTCCTCCCCGGTCTCTCCATTATCATCTTCATCTCCATCATCCTCTCCTTGCTCATGGCCATCAATCTCTCCCTCTGTGCTTGTTAACCTTCCTGTACTCTCTGGCTCTGCCAAATCCCCCTCATCATTGTCCACTTCCTCCTCCTCATCTTCTTCATCGTCGTCGTCATCGTCATCATCCTCCTCATCATACTCAACCCCATCTTCCTCATCATCACTATCCTCAATCTCATGCACCTCCACCACCTCATCATCCTCACTATCCTCCTCGTCTATCTCCTCCGCAGAGTAGTTCTCATCATCATCATCCTCCTCATCCTCTCCTCCATTCTCTCCGGCCACGGGAGCAACCCGGAACCCGTTGTCTGTCGGGTGATTCTGTCCATTCACCCTAGTGGCAGTCAAAGTCTCCTCCTCATCGGCGTCACTCTCATCATCCTCATCAACATCCACAACCCCTTCAGCCGCCTCAGTGTGCCCATTACTCATCCTAGAAGGCCGATCCTCACCATCGATTTCCCCGCTCCCAGGGTCATCCTCATCCTCCTCATCCTCCTCCTCCTCATCCTCGCTCTCCGGCGGTTCGTTCTCCTCCGCATCCATCTTATCCAAATACTTCAACGACCTAATCAACCCGAAAACCCTAGATCGGTAATCCTTGACACGCGTCACCGGACACTCATACAGATCAAGCGAGGTCAGCTTCAGCTGCGCCAGCGGGGCAAGATCTTCAATATACTGAATCCGGTTGTTGGACAGGTCCAGGTCTCTCAGCGAGTCCAGCCCGGCCTCTACCAGAAATTCAAGCCCTCCTGCGATTCGATTGTCGGAGAGAATCAGGGAGTGGAGGCTTCGGAGCCTCGGGAACTGCTCCAGGGACGAAACGCCGACGTTTGCAATCGAGAGATGCTGAAGGTTCTGGAACTTCTCTAGAAGACCCGGAGGGGGTAGCCGGCCCTGGACACACTTCACCGCACCATCTAGAGTCAGGGTTCGAGCCGACGCGTGGTCTGTCTCGCCGTCCAGCGCTGTCTCAATGGCTCGCTCCCAGATCTCATCCATCAAATACCCCACGGTTTCTTATCTCATACAAAATAATTTCACAATCTCACCTCTATTTTTTCAACAAATCAAATAGATTCACAACAAAACCAAACCTCACAGAAAGACTCTGAACCCTAGTTTTAGCCCCAAAATCCTAATTGAAAGATCAAAACGACACCGAATTGAAACCCCCCCCTCTCTTTCTGTAAAACCCTAATTTTTGAGATGTACGGACTCTCTTCTGCAAGCTGGAGATGGAGATGCTTCAGGAGCAAATAGCAAAAGGAAGAGAGGCAAAAAAGGGCCCTAAATTTTTTTTTGTTTTCCTCCTCCTTCCCCTCTTTCTAATTTTCTCTCTCCTCTTCGTATTGGGCGAGTGGGCGAGTCGGGATAAACCTCTAAGAGAAGGGGGCTCGCGTGGCTAGGGTTCGGGGAGCTGAACCTACCTAGACAATTAGCATTATTGCGCCATTATGAACCGTCGGATTAGGAAGGCGTGGATCGATGACGTGGATGTATTCGACGGTCCACATTGCAGCTTGTTGTGTTTGTTTGTAGAGGAAGAGAGAGAGAGAGCGGGGGGGAGGTTAGGAGAGAGAAGATTTCGGACGCGCATGAAAGACACGTCACTGTGGTGTAAATATCGGGAAGAATTAAATATATGCCCTTGTGATTTGAAATAATTACGAGATTGCCATGATGCTTACCTTATGCATTATGCATGACAGCATGACGGACGATCCATGACTACGACACTATTTTGGTGGTAGCATCTTTCAGACGACGCGCCGTTGTTTCTGACCAAAAACCAAGGAAGAAAAAAAGGTCAGCAATGCTCTTCACTGTTATACTGCGTGAGCACCATAATTAAGATGAGACTTAAGGATGAAATTACCAAGTAGTGCTTGGATTTGGCACCGAATTACGGAAAAATTTAATTGATCATGAAGCTAATAATGTGTCACGTCCTAGGCTTATATACAACATAAGAATCACTTGTACCACTCAGGCATCCCCACTCTGTTTGGAATTTTCACTTCCATTTTGACCCCTGCTACCTCTGAGCTCAGTATAACCTGGTCCAAGCTTTGGAGGAAGCGAATATTGAACATTTGGAGAGGAACCTGAGGAAGGTGGGTATCGAAACTGCCTGGCAAGTGAACTCGAACTTGAAGTTGGATTTCGATTACCAGTAGAACCCTTGGTGTCCTTGTCCAACTTGTGCTCGAGGTGTTGGTTACACTGTGGCGTATCCATGTCCATTGCTACGGCAATATTCTGTGACTTCAGTACTGCTGCACTTCCAGAAGTACCAAATGGAACCTGGGATTGCCACAAAAGTGTTGAAAGGTTCACCACTGTTGACTGTGCAACTCGAGAATTAACTCTACTGTCAAAATCCTCTTCTTCGGTTGGCTCAACGTTCATATCTAATCCCTCTGGTTTGTCAGGTTTTATCTCCGGCTGCCTCTCTCTGTTCAAAAAAACTGGTAGTTCAGGTAAATCAGCTTTCGGTGCTGAAGATCGTCCTGAAGCGATTACAGTAGTAGGAAATGCTCTTTCTGGAGGAACAGCCGGAGTATAATTAGATGGGAGTAAATCATCCCAATTTTCCAAGAGTTCCTTGTAGACTTTCCGGAGAGTGACTTCGGTAAGACCAGTCACCTTACAAATCTCTGCCTGAGTTTTTCGCTTGTCTTCAAGCTGGCAGGCTAAATATATAGCAGCCGCAGAGATGCTAATGGGGTTTCTGCGAGTGCAGAAGCATTTGTTGATAACAACCTCTCCAATATGAGTTGCCAGTTTCTACAAAAAGAATGTGAATTATAAGATAACAATTCACTCGGTCTAATATTAAGTCGAAGTTCAGCACTATTAACATACATCACAACTTAAGTCACCAAGCCAAGCTAATTTCTGTGAGGAATACAATCCTCTAAACCTTATTCCATATACTGAATTTGAGGATATTGCAAGATGACAGTAAAGCAATTAAGAAACTCATCAAACACATTCTGAAGGTGATTAAGAAACTAAAATGTCATTTCCAGGGTTTATTAAACTATGCTTTCATTCTCAACAAATAACTGTTTTACCGCTTTCATTAGAACTTAGCAAAAATTGTGCTTGACCAAATGTGAGATAATTATGGTCATAATTGATCAAGACGACAATTCGGTCATGTAAAGTTACATTGAAGCTCAGACTTAAGTCACTGAGTGAAACCAAAAACATGTGAGGATTACAAGCTCACTCCATACACTGAGAGATGTCATATGCCAGTAAAGCCAATAAGAGACTCATCAAACACATTGTGAAGGTGGTTAAGACTTAAGAAACTAGTATGTGAATTTCAGGGTTCATTAAAATTGTGCTTTCTTTCTTAACCAAAAGAAATTGCGCTTTCACTCACTTTCAATAAGATGAAACTAACAAACTGTAATTAGAATCTAGCATACATTGTGCTTCACCAGTTGTGAAATCATTTCACTTTGAGAACACAGTTCCCAAACTACTCATTCTAGTCTGGAACATATACAAAAAACTATAATCACTGCATTTTCCCAAATTTTCCCCATGTCATATCTCTTTGCTTCAACAACCATCTAACAAAATAAGATCAAGGCTTTTTCCGGCAGCAGACTCATATCAAATAATGTATATCAGGTTATCAGTGCTCAGTTCAAGTACCAAATTCTGGACCGAAATAAAAATACCTGAGCAGACGTATTTAGCTGGAGGAGAGTGCAAAACCTCGGCATATGGACCGATATGGAATTGCTGTTGATAGGCTGACTTAGTTGAAGCGCTTCTCCAAGTATCTTGATGTACTTACCAATTTCCTTCTGCGCTACATTAGCTGCAATTGAGATCTCCTGCATTATAGAATCAAACGCCAAATCATGACTAGAAACCACAAAACTCGAACTCATTATTAAGAACTTAATGAGTAACAGAAATGGCTGCAACTGAAACTCCATGATTCACATCAATAAATCTTCTACTAATAATACAAAAGTTGTCCTAGTAATTTACCAAAAACAGTACTACTAGTGCTACATTATAAAACAATTCACCAACTTTGAACATCAATTACAATTACAGACCCTATTAGCATTTCATATATGTCTGATTGCAAACTCAGTTAGCATACAATTACCAAAATAGAAAGGTGAGAATTGAGTACCTGAAGGGTTCTGGGTTCTTGGGCCTCCCTAATGGCCTGGACGAGAGCAGCAGTAGCTAGGGCTTCAACGCTCCGATTCCTCAAGCAAGTAGTGGAGCAACAATCCCTGAACAACTGAAACGCGTGGTCCGAAATGTCATAATCCAATCCCAAAATCGAAGCCACGTCGATGATCTGCATATACGCCCTGAGATTGTCGACCACGACGGTGGAGGAGGTGGCGGAGGCGGAGGACAGTTCGAGCACGCGCTCGAGCTCCGCGAGGTGGCCGGAGAAGGAGAGGGAGGAGCGGAGGTAGAGTGGGCTGGGCTCGAGGGACCAGGTGGAGAAGGCGGTGATGAATCCCGTGGGCTCGAACGGGTCTTCGACGTCGTCGCTTTGGGGTGGCGGAGGAGGGGTTGGGAGGTCGGAGGTGACGAGGCAGAGAGGGTTGTCTTGGGCGCGTAGGTGGAAGAGGTGGTGGAATTGGGTTTGGCGCTCTTCCACCACGCGCCCGCAGGAGGTGCACTCCGTGATTGAACGACGGGAGGTCGTTGTCGCACAACGGCCTTGTCCGGCCGAGCAGTACGGGCACTTCATTTTACTTCTCGTTTGCTCGCTACTGCGGCAATCTCTTCTTCAGAAATCAGAATCGTCCCTTATTTTGGGGTCAACTTATATAGCTCCACACTTAAGCATACAATTTCTTGCACCCAAGTGCCATAAATGCTCCGGTCACGGGGTCACTCACTATTCACTGTTTTTTAGTGTTATTTTCACCTTTTGGGTCACGAATACGGTGTATTTCCTTACTTAGGTCACCCGGATCACTTTCTGGGTTACCATAGTGACCTGCACAGTGTATTTTGTAGGGGAGGGCAAAAACCGAACCGGGAGGGCAAAACCGGCCGAACCGGGCCAAAAATATGGTGGCGGTTACCGAACCGGAAAAAGCAGTGCAAAAATATTCAGCTTTCGAACCGGACCGGATTGAACCGGGTCGGAACCGGGTTAATATTCTGAACCGACCGCAAAAAACCGAACCGGCCTATTTATTATATTTATATATATTTTTATTAGTTTTCTTATGTGTCAATTTATGACTGGTGGACATTTGGTTGCACGTAGAACACTTGCACCCGATCATGCCTAAACCTAAATAACCCTAACCAAGTACGATCTCATTCAGTCTCCACTCTTACACTCGGCCTCCCATCTCATTCTCTTTCTCTCTCGACTCCACACCGAGCCCGACTGCGCACCGCCACAACGACCGCCTCAATCTTGTTGCAGAACGCTGCTGGCTGCCCGCCGATCTTCACGCTGAGCCCGATCTTGCTGCAGAACACTGTTGGCTGGCCGTCGATCTTCACGTCGAGCCCGATCTAGCTACAGAACGTTGCTTGCTGCCCGCCGATCTTTACGCCGAGTCTGACCACGCTTATCTTCACATCGATTTGCAGTTTTGTCGCCTCTCTGACATGGACTCGGTAATTCACTTCTCTGTTTTCACTTCGATCTTCATGGACTCTCTATTGTGATAGTATTTCTGTAAAACTTGTGAGGATTCAGATTGAACTTGTGAAACTTTGGATTTTAGGGTTCGGGTTAAAATCTTCATTGTTCATGATTTGATTTAAACTTTCAGATACTTTCTCGTTAACTTGTTGTTAGCTTGGAGTCTGTTGTTAACTTGTTCATGGGAGTCTGTTTTTAACTTGGAGTTTATTGTTAACTTGTTTATTGGACTTTGTCTATCTGTGTGTTTTTATTTTGTAGATTGGTGATGGGATGTCACAGACTCCAACTCAGTCTAGCATCGGAACTACACCAGCTTCGGCTGAAGTCGGACAACTCCTCATGTCTCCTCCTGCCGCTGCAACACCAACTTCTGCAGCAACCGGTGAAGCTGAAGAACTTGGGAAGAGGAAGAACCAGTCAGAAGTCTGGGAGCATTTTGTGAAGCAGAAGAATCCAGATGGTTCGAAGATGGCGAAACCAAGAGCCAAGTGCAAATACTGCCCCCATACCTATGCCTGCGATTCCAAAGCCAACGGGACAACATCGATGAGGACTCACATGCAGTACCAATGCAAGAAGTGTCCGGCTTACATGCCAGCAAAAAGGCAGAAGTTCCTTTCTTTCGATTCTGCTTCCTCAGGTGGTAATTTAGTTGCTTTAGCTTATGATCCCATGAATTGTAGAAGAGCATGTGCTAGGATGATTGTTAGGGACAAATTGCCATTTAGTCATGTAGATGGGGAGGGATTTAAGGAATTCATGAAAATTGCTCAACCAAAATTCACAGTACCTAGCCGTAGGACAATCTGTAGAGATATCTGGGATCTCTATCAGTTTGAGAAGGAGAAGATAAGGGAGTTTGTAGCTAGGAATAATATGAGGGTATCACTTACCACTGATACTTGGACTTCGGTCCAGAATATCAATTATCTTGTCCTCACTGCCCATTTCATAGATGAAACTTGGGTGTTGCACAAAAGAATTATCAATTTCTGTGTTATTCCAAACCATAAGGGAAAGACAATAGGTAAATTGATAGAGTCTTGCTTGATTAATTGGGGTATCGAGAGGGTTTTTAGCATTGTAGTTGATAATGCTTCGAGTAATCAAGTTGCACTTGATTACATGAAGGAGAAGATTGGAAATTGGAAATGTTTAGTGTTAGGTGGGAGTTTTCTGCATGTTAGATGCTGCTACCATGTGTTGAATCTGATTGTGAGGGATGGGATGAAGGAGCTTGATTCCTCCATCGATGCAATTAGGAATGCTGTTAAGTTCATTAGAAGTTCACCTGCTAGACTTGACAAGTTTAGGAAGTGTGCTTCAAGAGAGAAGGTTGAACATAAGGGGGGTATAGTGCCTTTGGATGTCTGCACAAGGTGGAACTCCACCTATTTCATGTTGGACATTGCCGTTAAGTATCGGCAGGCCTTCTCTAGGCTTGAAGACGAGGATCAGCAGTATGAGAACTATTTTCTGGAGAGAGTTGGAGGAAGTAAAAGGGTTGGGCCGCCTAAGAATGAGGATTGGGAGAAAGCTACGAGATTAGTGAAGTTCCTTAAAATCTTTTATGATGCAACCTTGAATTTTAGTGGGACTAAGGTAGTAACTTCAAACCAGCCTATTCAATGGATTTGTACCATAGTCGATGAATTAGAAGAATGTGCAGCTAGTGATGATCCTTTGATGGTTAGCATAGGGTACTCCATGAAGAAGAAATTCGACAAGTATTAGTTGAGGTTAGAGGACATTAACACAGTTTTGTTGCTTGCTGTTGTATTGGATCCAAGATACAAATTATTGTATCTTGAATACTTTTTTCCAAAATTGCATCCGGACAGCAGCATGGTGCAATTTATGGTAGATGAAGTGAAGAGGTTCCTCATGCAGCTATACAACGAGTATCACCAATCAGATCCTGTGGCTGCACAAGCCTCAAATGATCTAGCACAGCCTCATGTTGATGATAGTGCTTTTGCACAAGGAGATGATGACTCACATGCTGCATCACTAAATAAGTTTATGAAGCTTAGGAAGGAGAAACATGTGGTGGAGATCAGGAATGAAGTTGACAAGTATTTGCTTGAAGCTGCGGAGGACCCTGCGAACAAAAACTTTCAGCTTTTAGATTGGTGGAAGGAGAGTGCTGTTAGGTATCCAATTCTGTCCAAGATTGCAAGGGATGTCTTTGCTGTTCCAGCTTCGACAGTGGCTTCAGAGTCTGCATTCAGCCTAGGGAAAAGGGTTGTGGATCCATTTCGAGCATCATTAACTCCAAACATGGTTGAGGGGCTGGTTTGCCTCAACGATTGGTTAAGGGGTGGAACTTTTAATGAATACAAGGAGCCTACTAAGTTGGAGCTGGAGCTTTATGGTGAACTTGAAAAGCTTGAATCAGGTAAATTTGTTATAAAATCCATTTGTTATTTTCTATGTTGTTGAATTTCAAGTGTCAAACTAATAGAAATTTGACAATTTGTTGCTGTTTTGATTGGTAGGGAGTGTCATAACTCAGGTGGACGTTTCTGCACAAGAATGAATGATGCTTTAAAGTAGAGAGATGCATGTTATGCTGCTGTTTTGGTGTTGGCTGCAGATTTGCATATAAGAAGTTTTTATGTTTTCATGAACTATTTTTAAGTTTGAAACTCCTTTGTGAGTTAAATTTGGGTCTGTAATAACTAATGGACTAGCTATCTGTTTCTGGACTTGTGGTTAACTGGTTGTTATGAACTAGGCTCTATGGTTTATGACTTTTAAGTTTGTAGGATTTTCCTAACTTTTTTCCTTTTCGGACTTTATGAAACTGTGTATTGAACTGCATTTTTTCCTCTTTATGCTTGTTGTATTGAGCATTTCATGGGCAGGTTGTGTTTTGCATGTTTATGCTTGCTGCAAATTATTTGGGCCAATTGGGCCCTAAATATTATGTTTGTTTTAACTTAATATTTGTGTATTAATAATGGATTTGTAATTGGGCCCTGAATACTGAATAAATAAATAAAAGCCCATTTAGAACCGAACCCGAACCGGGCCGCACCGAAAATTCGGGTCTCCGAATATGTCGGCCCAGCCCATTTAGAAACAGTTGTCGGTCCAAATTTAGGCCCAACCGAGGACTCCGGGTCGAAGTCGGGTTCGGCCCAAAACCGAGCCGAGCTGACCCGAGCCCAGCCCTAGTATTTTGTGCCCCGAGTCACGGGCACAGTGTATTTCGTGACTCAGAGAATAAAAATATACACTAAAAAGCAATAAATAGTAGGTGACCCAACGAGTGAACTTACTTTAAAAGTAGATCATCCAGAACACTATGATATAAAATAGACCAACTCGCTAGCTCACATTATAATGTACATTATAATGTCTAGCGAGTTGGTCGACACGCTAAAATGTAGCAATACAATGTACCATTGAGAAGCCTTGTTCTCACATTCCCTAGGTAATGGTGATTCAGAATTCTGAACCCTAGGTTTGTCAAATGAGGAACTCACGTTCAGAATAACAAAGTTACCTTCCCTTTTGACTTGGTCTGTAGAGTTGACCAAAAAATTTAAGAAATTAAGAATTACAAAGCTGCGATGTTCTGTAGGACAACACACAAGAAGGGATATCAACGTGTAAATGCTCCACAAGGCACTCAAAGGTGAGAAGGCTACATAAATCCTTTTCCCTCAAATTTTATAAGAATAAATATCAATATCAAAATTCCTGCACTTTTAACTCATCTACTTGATAGGATCTTTCAGTTTTACCACCATGGCAAGTTTGTGATTTGCAAAACTGGAACAATGATAACCTAATTCAACACATTGTTTAGTTTTTTTTTTCCTCCCTATGAAAGCATGAACTGAGTATGACTGCACATCACTACCACTCGCAAACTGTGGGCAACACATGAGCAGTTGTAATTTCAGGATGAATGAGGCAAGACTTGATCTGCGGTTCATAACATTCTTCATATCATCGACCACTCTTCGTTGAGGACAAGAGTTCCCTAGCTTTATCTGGATGCTTCAGTGCTTTTGTAAATTCCCGTGCACTCTGATATGAAAAGACAAAACTTGTTAAGTCTTACAATACATAAACATATGCTTGTAATAAGATAAAGGCATTCATAAGGTGTGCAAATACCCGAGAACCAAATAGCAAGGCTTATGTTTAAACTGTTAGAGTGCACAAGGTAATGATATAGGCATTCATAAGATCACGAATAAGATGTCCATGCCAAGAAACTAAATGAGTACATTTCATAAATGGACTGACTTTAAAATATATCTGTACCAACCACATAACTCCATTATGTTCAAAGCACAAACATATTAACAGATGCTAAGAACCATAAGCACCATGTTTGTTCAAGAGACATCTAGCAGGCATATGAAGACCTTCCCAGAATAAATTTCAAAACATCGTTCATAAGAGATATTACAACTGTCTCGTGCTAGGATGAATAACATGCACAGATAACGCCATAGAAATATGGAAAGATTATGTAATGCTAATTACTCTTTAGAAGATTTAGCATTTTTATAGTATAATGGCAAACTAGCATAATGCAAGTGATCTGAGTGGAAGCATTAACACCAGAGTGATCAAAGAAAGTCGATACACCATCAATTGCTCGATACTCATGCAGGTATTTGGTATAAATCCTGGTCCCATGCACAAAACCTCAACTTCTTGGGTTTTAATTTGGTCTTGCATGATGCAAAAACAGAACCAGGCAAAACAGGAGAACCAAAAGAAAGCCAGCCAGGACAAAAACTCCAATAAGAAAAGCCTATCTCAATCATCTCTTCTGAATGGAGTAAATGACTGTAAATCGCAGGAGATGTGTATGAGCATCCTGCATATCTCTACATGACCTGTCACATGGGTCCAATGAGCTAGAAGTGGCTGGATCTGAACTTGACTTCCTATAACTAAGGGAAACTAATGCACAGATACAGATCCTGCTACGTAACCTGCACATCTCTCATTCTGTCCTACTCTGAATGATTCACTTTGCACTGAGTTGCACTTGCAAAATGAATCCGTTACCTCATACATAGGGTGAAGCACAATTCTCAGCAAATAGTCCCTTTGTGAGCCTACAATCCGGGTGGCAACCAAGTATTGTTACTTGTCAGATGCCAAAAGCAAAATGGTTATAAAAACACAACTCCATGAAGCCAAATGTGAGTTGTCACTCGTCATGCCCGTGGCTGGATCTTACTCTATGTATAACTGAACAGTGATTGATTTGTGGATCTTAATCGAACCAGGTGACTAAGTTTCCAAGCGCTGTGATAGGTAGTAATTAGAACTTACGGAAAATAAGATCATCTTCTAGATGCTAAGTTGCTAGCGCTAACACTAGGTATAACTGGAGATACTCCATATATGCTTTCCACTCTTACAGCAGTCCCAGTGGAATTAAACAATCCAACAAGAATGAAAGTAATACAATAATAACAGTTGTAATATACAACAAGCCTTTCACCCCATACCCTAGTGGTATAAACAAACAGGAAGATTGATAATGCAGCAGAAACTCAATCATCCTTTACTCATTGTTGAATAGATGTTAATGCCAAGTATTAATGTTCATATCATGGAGAGAAGGCGATTGCAAACTTTCTACTTAGCCCCAAACTTTGAAATAATAAAAAAATAAAAAAAAACAAAGATCCTGTACAGTTATGCTACATTGCTTCATGGGTAGTCAAAGATAAGTTAACTAACAAACAATTCACCAACCCAATCCTTGAATGTACTTCCTAATTGGAATATCGAACTTCCTAAACAACAATGTAGTTTCAATATGCTTGAATAGCTAAGGAAAAAAAACACAAAGGGGCCGGTACTCACAGCAGATTGGACCGGAGGTGGATCGAGATCGACTGACCGCACCGACATCTTGGCGATCTCGGAAATGGCAGAGTCACGAACACCAGGGAGGTCACTGGTCAAGTCCTCATAAGCAGCCTCAAAGGCCTCCTGCCAGAATCTGGGTAATCTGATCCGACGGCTATTAGTGTACACATCCCACATGTGCTCCACCACCCTCTCCCTCTCCTCCATTTCCTGCAACACCCCCGAATCACAGAGATCCAACTCAACCAATCACAAAACCTAAACCCCAGAAGAAGAGAAACAACAATAAAAATAAAATTCTCCGGAACTCACGAGGACGTCGAGATCGTCGTGAATAGGGGAATCAAATTCGTCGGAGAAGCGATTAAGGTTCCCGGCCGACCACCGGAGCGTGACGGTGCCGGTGAACATTGACCAGAACGCCAGCAGCAAAATCGCCGCCAGTGCCCAGAACTTGTACCTGCCTTTCCCGAGTACTAGGCTCGAATCGGAGCTCTCCCTCTTCCCGCCGCCCGCCGCCGTCGTCGGAAGGCCATCGTCATCCTTCATCTCCGATCAATTTTAAAAATCCAATTAGGGTTTTTTCGAGTAGGGTGTTACTATATTTTTAGCTTTGCCCTGTAAAATCCAGTTGTGGCATTGTGGACTGTGGTGTGAGATTGAGAAAGGGGAAAGGGAAAGGGAAAGGGAAAGGGAAAGGAGTAGAGAGAGTGATTGAGAGAGAAAGGAGAGGTGGTGGAATTTGCTGTTTCAGGGAAAGGCGAAGGGGGTGGGGGGAGGTGTAGAGTATTACTGTGCGGGCCACCACATGTTGGTTGGAGTTGACATTTTAATTATCAGGATTAAGGCGGGGAATTTCTGGCCGTTGGATACCGCATGATCTTTCTTTTTGGTCGGGTCTTAATTTGGATTTGATGCTCTGCTTCAATTTATTATCACCGACTTAGCTTTTTTTTTTTTTTTTAACTTTTTTATTGTGCATTGAGGTGGACTTGGTATCGGTTCGGATTTTGACCGAACCGTAAACTTACACCGACGAAATTAGTTGTCTAAATTTTCAAACTGAAATTGACTAGAGTACTTTTTCAATATGTACGTAAGTCGTCAATTTAATCGACAGTGTTTAGGGAGCCCACTTTTGGTTTTAGTAAATTTTTTCATTGATCAATCAAAGGAATGGATATGAAGGTTCGAGGAGGAATCAATCAGGTAGATTGGAGGAACTGATTCAATGCAATAGCAGGTAATTTTAACGATGATACTAGTTGCATATGATTTGAGTTCCAACTTCTATGATTTTGCTTTAGTTTGATGATGATGTTGTGGATTTGAAATAGATTTTTTCACTCGATGTCATGATAGTAATTCCATCTTTAAGAATCATTATTTAACTCTATATCTAAATTTTCTTCAAACTTTAAAACTAAACTAATTAGTAAAGCCCAGCAGATAAACATATGCTATGACATATTACATCAACAAATCATGTCTTACAAAATAGATACATTAGTCAATATTTTTATTTAAAATATGTGCATAAATTTAAAATCTCGATTATCTTTATTTGGTAGAGACTTTTGATATTATTTTAGAACATTCTCTATATACTTATTGTAATCAGAAATTTAGGCTCAATGTCCCCCCTTTGTGTTTGACAGTTTCATTAATCAAGGTTTGAGGACAGCCAGCCGCACCAGCCCTTTATTAAAAAAAAAAAAAATCTTGATTATCTTTTTATAATTAACTTATTCAAGAGTTCACTGTCTTTTTAGCTCTTAATAATAATACAATTTATATGGCCCAAGTGGTAACATGGCAAATCCCATGCTATTTTTATTAAAAATAAATAAATAAATAAAATATCCATGCTAGTTTGAACTTTGAATGTTAGCACCAAACTTAAAGGGGAATGGCATATATTTAGTAACATTAAATCTATCTTTATATAACTTTTGAACAAAATCAATCATTTCATTCAACTCAAGCCAGAATGACACGGATACATACATTCATTTGCCATACCTAAGACAAGTTTAGGACGTGGTATGCTAGCACCACCCATTACACAATCAGTGCTCACTTATTCAAAAGCGAGTCTAATAACTATGAAAACTAAACATAGTAATTAGGCATAGTTTAGCAAAATACAAAACTTAAATTTTCTCCTTGCCCTTAACAGTAGGGCTAGGAGGCATTGAGAGATAAGCATAACAGCTCTCTTGTGCATTAGTTACCTTCTTCGACTTTGGGGGATGTTTGTTTTTTGCCCCCAACGGCCTTCCTCTCTTCTTTTTTGGTTCAGGGTTTGCAGAGACCACATCTCCTTTGGTAGTAGAATATTTCCAGGTGCTTCAACCATTCCCAGGGACCTAGCAGAGAACTTACTGGTGAACGTTGGCATCTTTTGTTTCTTTGCTTGAACCTCGAGGAGGAGCGGTTTGAAGAACTCCAGTAGCAGGAACTTGAGCTTTTGGGGAGATTTTGTAGGAGAGGGAGGTAGTTGACATTTGTCACCCTTATTCTCCTTAGCTATTTCCTCCACAACTGCAGGTATACCTGTGTCTTCAGGAGCTTTCAGACCTTGAGTGTTTTCAGTCGGTATAGATGGTGACACTCTCATAATCTCCAAGCATGCATCTAGAGCATTCGCTTTCAGGTTTGGAGCTTGAGTGGTCGAGGCTGGAGTTACTGCCAACATCAAAGGTTGATGGACTTCCTCTTCTATCTCAGAGAGAGCTAGGTCTCTTTCACGCAGTATAATAGGCTTATGTGGTTTGCTTGCTTCCTTGGATTGGAAGAGTGACCTGCAAATATTCGGTAGAATCGATGTTTGTACACCCTATATTTGGTGTAGCATGACGCCCAAGTAGAGGGCAATGATCACTCTCATGATAAATCAAATTGCAGTGATCACACTTTCCCACCAAGTTCTCAAAAAAATATGAAATTTCAGCTTCCACCCCGGATGCAAGTTTTAGGGTTTTCTTGAGGAAAAATGGTTTTGAGATATCATGAGCCACACGCACTCTAACCTTGCCCTGATTCGCAAACAATTTATCATCCAGTTCAAGGAACTTACCAGCCACCGAAGCAATATTCCTAATCATGTCAGGCTCTCCAAACAGCGGCAGGATGTTTAGGATGCGAACCCAGAAGAAGAGTAGAGTCAGAGCGACGTCCTTAATAGGCGCAACGCCATCATACTCCTGCAGTACAATCGGGGCTTGATTGAATCTCCATGGTCCTCCCTTCAAAACTTTATTTTGATCCTTTCTCAGGTCGAAAGCTAGGACGAAACGATTTGGTGCTCGTTCTTGAATCTTAAAATCCTTATCCAAGACCCACACTCACCTGAGAAAGCGCTTCAGATTGTTTAAGGATGCCAACTTCTTCACCAGAGGACATGCCAATAGAAAAGACTGCTTGGCCCGTCGTTAGATTCCACCAGAGGCATTGGAGACATCAATCACATCGCTGCTAGCAAGCGCCAGCGATGCAGCAAAGGAAGAGGTGACAGCGTCGATGTTGGACATGTTGGCAGTACTGAGATTGAAGGAGGAGCGACGTACGTCACTCAGTGTGCTAGGGTTGGGCGGCTGCACGCAGAGCGCTGCCTTATGGTTTTTTTTTCAAATGTAAACTTTTCGCAACTCTTTCTGATATCTATCTTTATATAATATACTAGCTTCATACCCATATAATGAAAAAATAAGTGATGGTGAAAATTTATTATCACCTTTCTTAATTTAATGCGCAGTCTTGGTATTGTTTAGTTTATCATAATAATAACAATTTAATAATTTCATTCTAAAATTTTTATTTTTATACAAGAAAAAAGGGTGTTTAGACATTTTAAGGGTTTTTTACTTCAACAGTGTCTGAACTCTTCAAGGATTTTTGAAATGATACCTGAACTTTCAAAGTTATCAATGTGATATCTGGACTCATTTTTTCGTATCAACGTCGTACTTACGGTCGATTTCCGTTACAGAACCGTTAACTATGACCACGTGCCCAGCACGTGAGGCACTTAATGAGGTTAAAAGACTAATTTATCCTCAAAAGTATATACTTCAATAGTGTCTAAACTCTTCGAGGACTTTTGAAATGATACCTGAACTTTCAAAGTTATCAATATGATACCTGAACTCATTCTTTCGTATCAACGTCGTACCTGTAGTAGATTTCCGTCACAGAACCGTTAACTATGACCACGTGCCCAGCACGTGAGGCACTTAATGAGGTTAAAAGACTAATTTATCCTCAAAAGTATATACTTCAATAGTGACCTTTCCCACTTCCTTTAGTTCTTCACGTGTCCCGTCGTACCTTCAGTTCTTCTTCTACATTTATATTTCCTTTTTCATCTGCAAAATGCAATCAGATGGGATGATGACATTTCCTAGCAAAATGCAAAACCCAAAGCAAAACTTGAATCCAATTCTCTGATGGACTGACACCATCGGGGACTTCATCTCTTCGGAGTTCTCCAAGCACAACTTGCTCGACGGCTTTGCTTCTCCAAATTTATTGCAGGCCGGAGTGGTGTAGACGGTTTAACGACTCTTGGCCTCCAGATCTGAGACTTGGAATTTACCTGAGATTTCAGACAGAGGGATCAGAGAGAGAGAGAGAATATGGTCGGCGGCAATCCATACCTTCTTGTGCAGCTTGCCGGAGATATGACGGAGGTGGGCGACGCCGTCGTGGCACTCGACTTCCTCACCGCAACTAACATCACAGCATAAGTTCATGAATTTCAAAAATAGTCTGTGTCTTTGTAATTAAATCAAAATCTGCAAAAGTGAAGGAGACTGAGAGTCTCTCTCTTTCTCTCTTTGCAACTCTCTTTCTCTCTCTCAACAGCGGCGAAAAGGCGAAGGATGGTGATGATGGGAGAAAACCCAAAACTGATTTTTTCGCCACTACGTGTCTGTGTATAACTATATATATATATATATATATATATATCTATATATGATTTATCGAACAATGGGGCAATGATCATTTCACTGATTCTATCTTCTAACCAATTTATCCAAAAAAGAACCGATCTTTGGTAATTTGCAGCTGTAATATCAGTACTTAGTGGGAGTATCGGACGAGGTACTCTGGCGAGGCAATCGACGGCGGTCGGGGCAGGTGAGGAACAATCTAAGGGTTTTACGGCGGCGGAGGTGGATGACGGGGCTGGCGGACGGGTTGCGCATGGGGCTTCAGGAGACGACTGGGCATTGAGTGGCGAGGAGCTTGAGTTTTTGCAAGGTAGCCATATCGGTCTAGCTGAGTTCAATGTGGTTGTAGTCAGGTAGTGCTTGGAAAGGGTTGGGTAGTTGAGAGAGAAGGTGAGATATGATTTGCGGCCATGGCTTCCAATCGGAGGGGACAGATCAGAGGGAAGAAGACGTCGAAAAAGAAAAAAAAAAAAAAAAAAAAGGAAGAAAGCAAAAAAAATTAAAAAAAACAATACTTTTAAGGGTAAATTAGTCTTTTAACCTCATTAAGTGCCTCACGTGCTAGGCACGTGGTCATAGTTAATGGTTCTGTGACAGAAATTGACCGCAGATACGACGTTGATACAAAAAAATGAGTCCAGGTATCACATTGATAATTTTGAAAATTCAGGTATCATTTCAAAAGTCCTTGAAAAGTTCAGACACAGTTGAAGTAAAAAAACCCCGTGAAGAACTAATGGAAGTGAGAAATGTCATTTTTACCCTTATTTTGTGCCTCCAGCACGTGGTCATAGTTAACGGTTCAGTGACGGAAATCGACCGCAGGTACGACGTTGATACGAAAAAATGAGTTCAGGTATCACATTAATAACTTTGAAAGTTCAGGTATCATTTCAAAAGTCCTCGAAGAGTTCAAACACTGTTGAAATATAAAACCCTTTTAAATTTAACCAAAGTCTTGGACATCAGACTTTAACCTCCATATGTAGTAATGCAAATTGGTATTTTAGATGTTTATTATAATCAAGTGTTTAGGCTCAATGTTTCCTTTTATATTCAAAAATTTAATTAATCAAAGTTTGAGAGCAGCAACACCAGCTCTTTACTCAAAACAAAAAAACTTTAAACAGTAATGAAAATATAAAGATATTAAATCTCTCATTTATGAGTAAAAGATCGTGGGTTCGAGTCACAAATAACAAATTAGTATGTATCCTCAAGATTAACATTAAACTCAATGGTTTGTATATTTTACCTCGAAATATTTACAAACCATCGCACATGCGTTGCCACAAAACTACGTGAAAGAGGAAGATCACATGGAGTACCAAAACTTTTAAGATCATAAAACTATGCATCAAAATTAAAGAATCTCTCTATATAAATGAAAGATTTTAAGTTTTTCAATAGTTGAACCCAGGATATTGTATATATTTACAACCTCAAAGATATTTACAACCAGATCACATGAGCTGCCACAGCTCTTTTTAGTCACAAAGCAGTGAAGGCCCATCATGAGACTCTGCCTAAGAAGGCCCATCATGAGACTTCCACTCCACTTTAAAAACTCTTCTGGTATCATGAAATCAAGTCCAATTTACAAAGATTCATGCAAGGAGAGATATTCAACATCCATTGAGAAGAACTTTTATGGTTCCGAAGTGATTAGCAAAGCTACCTAAAATGGCGCTGTGACTACATCCCTTAGTTCAGATAATCGGTATCGATCTTCTGAATACTCAAATTCGTCAACCGAATCCGTCATCTCCTCTCCAGTTGGTTTCATCACGCTCACTACTGGCTGTAATCCCTACAAAGTCAAAATTACTTTATGATCCACATCAAATTAAATTGATTCTCTCTATAAATTTCCAGCACTCTAAAAAGTTAAAATCTTAACCGTGAATCTCTCTCTCTCTCTCTCTCTCTCTCTCTCTCTCTCTCGTAGAAATCTCAACTATGTGAGCATATGAAACCCTATCACCATTAATTCTATATCAACGAGTACGTGGTTCTGTACAAAGATCTCTACACTTGTAAAAAAATCTCAGGTATGTGAGCATATGAAACCCTATCACCATTAATTCTCTATGAACGAGTTGTTCTGTACAAAGATCTCTACACTTGTAGGAAATCTCAAGTATGTGAGCATATGAAACCCTATCACCATTAATTCTCTATCAACGAGTTGTTCTGTACAGAGATTTACCTGAGTGAAAATGCGCTTTGCTTCTTCTAAATCCTTTGTATTCATCACGTACTCAGCTGCCTCCTGCAACCCATAACAACACCACAAAACCCAGGTAAAAAGTAAGAAAAATACAAAACTCATACGCAGAATTAGAAACCCAGAAAAGTACTTACATGAAACATACCCTTGCATATTGGATCTGATGAAACCTCAGCGTTCTCGGCTCACTTTCTATCGATGACTTCCTTCCAGTCCGTACCAGCTGCGACGCGCCTTCCATTACTCAGAAACAGAAAGATCGAGAAAGAGATTTATAGGTTCAAGGAATGAAAACGGTGCAGAGGACGACGTAAACTGAAAAGTCTATATATAAAGCAAAGTCGCGAGGCAAAGCGATGAGGCACGTAGTGTGTGAGGCTGTGAGCTACTACACCACGTAATGTAACGTGGCGGCTTCAGACCATAGAATCTGTATACGTGGCAAGCATGGGGTGGGTGTACGGGTGAAGACGACATGTGGCGACTGAATGTAATCTCATTCCTTTATAAGTTTTTTTTGGCAAATGTGGAAACTCCTCTTGGTTGGCCGACCTTTCCAAATCAAGAATATCTGAGCGGCTAAAAATGGACACTTGGGTGCATCATAGTGCTTGGTAAGGAGACCAACCAGGGAACACCACGAAGACGTAAGCGGGTCAAGTAACTTTGTGTATTTTACTACTTCAATCAGAGACCAAGTTCAATCATTCAAGCTACGTACTTGTAACTAAATCATCAAGCTAGTTCTCTTAATTAACTACTAGCTCATAAAAAATTTGGGAGTTTGAGTTTGATTCACACCCACCCCCATCTTCTTTCCTCACAGATTAGGTAGACTCTGATGAAAGAGCAACGTTTATAGCTAACTGCATGACTACTTTGTGGTAGCTAGCTAGTGAAATTGTCCATCACTATAGATTGATCTCCGAATCCCTTCAAATATTCTTAAGATTTAAAGAAAAAACTTTGTCCGCGATAAAATTATATAAACGACCTCAACCCATAAAGATTTTTGAAAACAACTATATTATGCAGTAACATAATTATCCTAGTCACATTCTTTTTATTCGGGATATCCTAAATATGAAGGTCTTTTTTTTAACTCTAACAAATATTTAAGCTAATAATTTGTCAACCATAAGATTTATGGGATTGTTTGTCCTAAGGTGTTAACAGGCTGGTCGGCGTAGTTTCTAAGGCCCCGTTTGGGATTGCTTCGCTTTTAAAAAAAAAATCAGCGTTTGTTCAAAATTTTATATTTTATTGTGTTTGGTAAATAAATAAAAAGCACCTTTAATTGAAAGTTATAGGTCATTGGCGCAAATTTTAGAAGCAGCCTAGAGGTTGCTTTTAGAAGCTGTTGTGGATCAAAACACACTCTGCAGTTGTTTTATGTATTGACAGCACTTTTAAAAATATTATTTACCAAACACGAAATTGTTTTAATTCACAGCTGATTATTCTCACAACACATCAGCAGTAGTTTTTTTTTAAAAGTCACAGCAATCCCAAACTAGCCCTGAGTTAATTTTGAGACGAGACGACCATTAATATTGGTTTAAGAGATGAGTAGGCGGCGCAGGGTGGGATTGGAACGTCTTCTTCAAGCGGTGATGATGGTGCCAACGAGTTTCGTTGGTGGTTGGGACGCAGGGACTCAGAGTCCATTTGGAATCGGGTCTGGCTGCCACGCTCTGGTTTAGGCAGCTTCTCGGTGGTGGCATCGTGGTGGTGTCAACGGTTCCTCGAGTCGTGGTGGCGGGGTGCGCTTGCGGCAAGTCGAGGAGGGGGTGTTTCGCCTGCAGTGGCGGTTCTGATGGAGGGTGTGGTGACGGTCTTGCAAAAGGAGGTGATGGGATCTGGGTTGGGCCGGCTAATTGGGTTTAAGGTTTTGACATTCCTCTGGGCCTTTAATTAGTTAGATAAAAATCATCTCCTATTTTTTTAGGGACTTATGCATTTTTGTGTTTTATATGCCTATTTAATTACTATGTATGTTCATAGTTCATAAGCTCACTTTTAATAAGTGAGCACTAGTCGTCTAATGAGTGGTGCTAGTATGCCACTTTCCATACTACTATATATCTTGATTAGAAAAAAGAAGGTACGTACCACTTATAATCATCTCACGATTACCAGAAATGACTCGCATTTAATGATTATTTATATATATATATATATATATATATATATCTCTCTCTCTCTCTCTCTCAATCTTTCTAACTTGTTTCTATGGAACTATAAGGGTGAAAGAGATCGAGAAAGATTACTCATTTATATTACTAAATGATCATTTATCATTATATTGTCACATTCTACTTTCTCTCCATATTTTAGCTTTTCTCATCGATCACATGCATTCTGTTCTCTCTGATAATTAAGCAAATTGGATACATATCTAGCTAGAAAAGCGAGGCTCTTCAAATTGTGATAGGGTAAGTCACAAACAGAAATGATTGCATTTGATGTTAGGAATTAGGACAACTAGCAGAGACAAAAAGAAATTTAGGGGGGTGTATTCATTTAAGAATCTACAAGATTTTTTTGTATTTTGAAAGTCTATGGGTATTCAATTGAGATTTTAAATAATCCTTTAAAATCTTGATGTATTCCATTAAGATTTTGTTCAAGTAAATCCAGAATATGTGTCTGGCCCAAACTCGAGGCTACTTGCTCTAGTTGAAATAGGGTTTATATTAGAGATATTCTCAGAGAATCTTAGGAGATATCCAATCAATGTACGATTATGTTTCCATGTACAACTCTATCTCTATGCTTGTAATCCTCTATATAAAGAGGCCCCTATTATCAATGAAAGTACGACTCAATTCTCTCCCAATTCAGTTTTCCTTAAACACGTTATCAACACGAAGCCCTAACCCTGAAATAAATAGCCAAACCCTGATTCAAGAAGCTAAAAACCTTGAATCTGAATACAAAACCTTAAAGCCTTTTCTGCCTACACCTCACACCTTGAAGCACTAAATCCCAGGAGTTTAGAACCGGCAGCGCTACCCCAAGAACCGGTCTGAAACCTACCGAACAGGCCACCGGAAGCTCCATACAACCCGCAGCAAATATTCCACCGGTTCACCAACTTCCGCACCTCCAATTTCCACCAAATTTTGTCGCAAGAAGCTCCTCCACCTGAAGATTTAGAAACCGGAAGAAATATTAGAAAAACCGGCTAAAACATTGCTGAACCAGCCGACTGAAAGTCCGGCAGAAGGAAAAGAAAAAAAAAAAAAAAAAGAGGAAGGAGAAGCTGCAGCCCAGAGGCCCAAGCCGAGCCCGCGCCGTAGCCCAGGAGCCCAAGCCCAAGCCCAGAAGCCTAAGCCGCAGCCCAGGAGTCCAAGCCGCAGCCGCGGACGTCATCTCAGCCGCGTTAGCAACTCGGTCAACTCCAGTCAACCCTCCGGTCAACGACTTCCGGCGACTTTTTCAGGCCAAATTTTCTGGCGACCTATTTCGAGGTATTTTTTACTAAACGTTCCTGTTTTTTTAGAGTTTTTAAATTCAATTTCTCTTTTTTTTTTCGGAGACTTGCAACCTCCCTTCTTCTACCCCCTTTTCTTCATCATAGGGGATACCTAATTAAGCCGAACTGTGGGGGTTCGTGCTCACTCTAAGCTTGAAACTTGTTGAGATCTCCAAACTTAGAGTTTGTAGAGAATTTATGATCGACCACTTACGTCATTGTTTCGATCTAATCCAATACCTCTTGGAATTGAATTTCTTGGAAGCAATTAAGCTAAGAAATTCCTAATTTCTTAGGAGCAACTACACTTAGAAATTTTATATGTTTTCGTGGTAGCCTTTTACGCTCCGAAACTAACCCTAATTTCTTGTTCTCTTTCAGGATGAGTAACCAGAACAAATTGGACTTTGCTCCGTTGGGAACAACTGGCTCTGGATATCACAGGTGGGTTCGTGATGTTCGCCAGCATCTCAAGGCCTATGGAATCCTAGATACGATTCTCGAGCCTAGCCAGGACGTGCTAACTGTTGAGCAAGCTCAAGCTTTGGAAGCCAATAGAGCAGCCTTAGAGGCAAATAAGGCGAAAACTATCATCCTAATGACTCGTCATATGGATGATTCACTCCAGTATGAGTGTATGAATGAAGAAGACCCCAGAAGGCTGTGGGTCTCACTCGATGAAAGATTTGGCAACGTCCGTGACTCCCTGCTTCCTGACCTAGAAGTGAGATGGCATAGCCTCCGCTTCTGTGATTTCAAGTCAGTTCTTGACTACAACTCGGAAGCACTTCGCATTAAATCCTTAATGGAATTCTGTGGTAAAGAGATTACAAATGCGATGTTGATTGAGAAGACTCTCTCTACCTTCCCCGTCTCTGCATTGATGGTTGCTAAGAACTATCGAATCGATGTAACTGCAAGACGAATCACAAGGTTTCATGAGCTCATTGGAGCTATGAATGTCACTGAAAAGCATGACAACATCCTTGTGGAGAACTATAATTCGAGATCCATAGAAATAGAGCATATTTAGGAATCCAATTATAGTCGCGCCCTAAAGAGAGGGCGCCAAGAGCGAAACCCTAATCTTAGGGATACTTCTGGACGTTCTGGTCCATATAATCGCTCTACTTGGGAAGGTAATAGCCAAAATAGGCGAACACGGAACCGAAGAGGTCAACGTGAAAAGAGAGAGGGAGGCAACGCCTCTGGCCATGTTGGTGGCGCCACCAACACTAAGAGACATCTAAATGACGCTTTCAAAGCGCCTCAATCAATGGAGTTTGAGCAAAGAGATGTATGTTCTTGATGTGGAGTGTCTGATCATTGGGCACACATTTGTAGAGCTCGTGAAGAAATTGTCACCGCTTACAAAGCATATTGTGAAGCAATAGAAGCTCACTATATGGAACAAGATGATCAAGAATATGATCTAGAGTGAAGGGTTGAAGACTACAAATCTGGCTGGGATCAATAGATCGCCAATTCTGTTTAGGTCTTTATTTTTCTAAGAGATGTAATAGGCAATTGCCATATATTTTTGTAGTAAATGCCAATGGTTTAGTTTTTCTTCAAAGTAGGCTCACTCAAAGTAAGTGTGATGTCTAGGAAGGTTCTGAGATTAGTGGTACTTAAGCGAGCTTTGCTCCACCGACATCTCTCTACTCACCTGGTCACATTTATTTTGGAATTACCGAAAGAAGTTAGATGACTACCATTGTTTTGCATTAGCTATCATTTTGGATTAGATTTTGTTTAGTCAAAGAGACAATGATGTAACTCCATTGGCTTATGAATAAAATTTCGAGTTCTTTATGACTCCATTTTGATTCTGAGCATATGACTTTTGTGACTACGATGGCTGGGCCATCAGTATTAATTCAAGGACATGGAATAGCCCAAGTTCCACTTGCCAAATGGCACCTTAATTACTGTCACAAAAATTCTTTACGCTCCTAGGGCCGATCGCACCTATGAATAGCCAACGGATTCTATGCGAAATCGCATGTAGAGAACGGAAATGAGTTCCTTTGCAATACCTCTAATGATTGCGAACGAATGCGCATCTTAGAGAAGTTTATATGTCTCTCTAGTGGATTCTATGTCACTATTTGAGCTATTAATCCAATAAAGTTATGAGAGAAGATCTCTTGGATTTAGACACATATTGGCTTTGTCACGACAAGATAGATCATTCTAGTCATGATATGATGATCCGTCTACTAAAGACTTCACATGGACATCATTTCTTTCGAGCGAAACGAAGCATGAATCAAAAGTTGATTTTTGGACTAAGTGTGACCGACGCAGCTGCCTAGGGCACCGCCTCAGTCCACCACCAGCCTAGGGCTGGCACAGTCCCTATCCATGACACCATGGATAGCGTCCATCATGGTGATGGCGCCCCAGGTGATGTTGCAATCACCAACTTGCTTCAAATAGCGTTTCAGATGCTCATGCCTAACCAAAATTCTCATTAGTTGCTTCTAAAGCCTCTCTCTCGTTTTACAAAAGCTGTTCCTTAGAAAAATTAGGACTGAGACCGTCCTATATAAAGGATATGAAAATACTCATTTTGTTCTTACATAGAATCCGTGGGGATTCTGTGGACTGATTCACCCAACTTGCGGACGTTTAAATATCTCATGATGTTGGTTGACACGCAAACACGCTGGTCAAGTGTTGTGCCATTGTCCACTTGTAATGCTGCTTTTGCTACACTCCTAGCAAATATCATATGACAATGGGCTCACTCTCCGGATCATCCTATTCCGTCAATTGGACTTGACGATGCTAGAGAGTTTACATCGAAGATTTTTGATGGATATTGCAATGAGATTGATGTTGGACATTATATTCTCATGGACACACCCAAACAGTCTCGCGAAAATGACTACGATGGTAGTCAGGACATTGGTAATGAGCACCAATCTCCTTATATCCGCTTAGGGTAATGCAATATCGCATGCAGCTATGCTAATTCGTCTACGACCCACACTCAATCTACCTCTGCGTTACAGCTAGTGACTGGGTACAAGTATCGTACTTACGCATCTTTGAGTGTGCCACTTATGTGCCAATTGCGCCACCACAGTGCTCTATGATGGGTCCTTACAAACGAATGGCCAACTACGTTGGATTTGAGATTCCAACAATCGTCCGCCACTTAATGCCCTTGCTAGGCGATCTCCTTACCGCTAGATTTGCGGATGTTAGTTTGATGAGATAGTCTTCCAGTTGTTAGGGGGAGATAAGAACATGAATGTTCAACAGGAACGACATGAATTGTCGTATTCTGTCCCCACTATGTTGGGTATCTCTCTGACCCATAGAAAGGTCATTCCCAAACTGGTTAAGTGTTCACCATGGGTAAAGACTATGATATCTTGGAGGTATACAGAACAGACCCTAGTCGCTATATCTTCGAACAATGCAGAGATCATTGCTCTTCATGAAGTGGTTTATGAATGTATATGGATTGGATTACGCATGATGGAACAATTGTAGTTTGAAGTTTACCACAGATGAGCCTACGAGCATATAGGATAATGCTGCTTGTTTTGAAGCAAGGCTACATCAAAAGCGACCACACCAAGTATAATCAGCAACAACAAACTCTCCTCAAGATCAAAGTGAACTAGGTTCAATCTGAGGACAGTGCGGCAAACTTGCTCACTAAGTCATTGCCTAAATTTCACTTTCGAGAAACATGTTGGTAGCATCGTCTGCGGAAGTTATCCGAACTCCAATGATCGTAGTCGTCCGGGGGAGATGCAGACATCAGGGGGAGATGTCTACATGTATGGTCTCGAAACGTGAAGGGTGTGTTGTGCTCTTTTTCCCCTTCGATCGAGGTTATTTTGTCCCACTAGGTTTTTGTTACTCGGCAAGGTTTTTAATGAGGCAACGAGAGGAGCACCACGTTTGGGCGACACAAGGGGGAGTGTTCAAGTAAATCCAGAATATGTGTCTGGCCCAAACTAGAGGTTACTTGCTCTAGTTGAAATAGGGTTTATATTAGAGATATTATTGGAGAATCTTAGGAGATATCCAATTAATGTACGATTATGTTTCCATGTACAACTCTATCTTTATGCTTGTAATCCTCTATATAAAGAGGTCCCTATTATCGATGAAAATACGACTCAATTCTCTCCCAATTCAGTTTTCCTTAAACAGATTTAGAATTATCCATTCAAATCTGTAGATATTCAAAAATATAAGGATTTTTAAGGATTTCATTAAAAGCTGGATTTTGAAGGATTTTATAGTGCTTTTTATACATATCAAAACTCAAAAACAATCCAACCACTTTCCAAGAGATTTTGATGGATTATTTCTCACTCAAAAAATGAAGAAGTTATTCACCAAAAAAAAAAAAAATAGCTCTCAATAGATGACACTCATCCATTTTGTCTTAGACCTATCTTCCCACTATCCTCCTCTACCTCTGCCTCTATTTTCATCTAATAATTTTATTTTTATTTTTAATCCTTCTAGCTAATGAAGCTCACTTTCAATGGTATTGTGTAGATGATACATACACACATGTTTCTTTTGTAAATTAAATATGACATAATGGTATTGTTTAGATGATACATACACACATGTTTCTTTTGTAAATTAAATATGAAATAAATTATGTCATTAGTTTATTATTTTATTTTTTGTGTAACATTTTGGCTGATTAGTTTTCTCTTATTATTCATATATCATTACGCACTAACACACGACATAAAGAATGGTACATTACCATACACACACACACACACACACACACACTTTTTTTGTCATTGATATAGAATTATAGTTGGATCCATACATCCATTGCTTTTAAAGAAGAAGAAAAAAAATTAATCTACCAAAAATATCATAAGGACTTGTATAATCAAAACAAATACCAGTAAATCAATCCATTAGAATCAATTAGAGTCCATATAGAATTTAAACAATCCGTGGATTAAGTAAAGGGAGCTTCTATTCATACCTCCAAAATTGGTATTTAGACCTCTCACTTTTCCAAGTAATAGTTGACTTTGTCAACTCATGTCAAATTACCAATAAAGACCCAAATAAGAAAAAGAAAAAAAAAATCTCTTCTTATCTCTACAAACGGTAATAGTCTTCAACTTGGGAAAAATTTTCTCCTCCAATGTAAACCCTAAAATATATATCGCCAAATGTTATTTAACGTTGAAGTCAAAATTTTATGAATTACTTTGTCTCCGTAAAGTGATAGACTTCCTTGCTCACATTGCTGACAATTTACAAGATCTATCACTGTGCTATAAAAAATAAAATAAAAAAAAGGAGAGAAAATGGGAAATACAAAGACACCTCATTTGATGAAGCCCTACTCATTTTAAATGCAATCAAACATGTGAACGAGCGGTGACAAAAAGCAGTACTCCAACACGTTAATATGACAAACACAACAATGGGTAGGTGTACACAAGATCTTCCTGCACATGGTCAGTGCAGAGCAATTTTATGTGGAACTATTCTATAGATATGATGAAAAATTCGACCATTTGATATAAATCTATGGAGAATGCACTAGACTCACGGTTGATTATTGTAATTTCCTCCACTATCCACTACTACAAAAAGTTAATCACACAACACCAATCACACAACGGAACAGAAATCATCTGTTGTGTGTTTAAGTAAAGTCTATTGTACAACGGTATTAGTGATGTTCTGTTGTGTGAATGTCAACAAAATGATAACTTTTTTATCATAACTACATTGCACAACGGAATTAAGTATTTTCCGTTGTCTGAGTCTTAGAAAATTTAGCAGCAGATTTCCCTCCACTCTGGAGTCTTGGTTGCCTCTTAAAATCTGAAATTTGGGCTACTAGGCACAATGGTGTTTAAGATTTCTGTTGTGTGATTGAAAACTAGGCGCCAAATTTTGAGGAAGCTTACTTGAATGTCGCAAGCTGTAGAAATTAGACAACAGATTTAAGCTATTCTGTTGTGTGAAGAAGGAATTTAGGCGGTAACATTTTGAGCCAAAATGTTGTAGGCGGCATGTTTCCCTCCATGTTTCCAAATTTTGATTTTATGTAGTGCACTCATACAACGGATGGTGAGCTTTCTGTTGTGGGAGTGACTTTGAGAATTTTTTTTTTATGTTTAATTGTCATGCCACATCGTGTCCAAAAGAAAGAAGAAAACAAAACAAAAGCTCTCAGACCCTCTCGACCCTCTCTCTCGACATACAGACTCTCAACCCTCAGAATAGCCTCTCGACCCTCTCTCTCGTCACTGTTCCTCATATTCACCAACTCCACCCCCAATTCTCTTTAGCTCTCCTTCGATCTACTCTTATCTTGCGTCTCTTCCCCCATGGACACCGTCACCGAGTCCCACATGGCCGTCTCCATGGCCGCCCTCGGCGGCATCGGCATCCTCCACTCCAACGCCGCCTCCTCCGACCAGGCCGCCATGGTCAGATCCGTCAAAGGCCGCCGCGTCCCCCTCCTTTCTGCCCCCGTCTTCATGTCCCGAGGAGACCGCATCCACAACGACGACGTTTTCAACCACGGCGCCAATCCCTACGTCCTCGTCACCGAGTCCGGCGCCCCCAACTCCAAGCTTTTGGGCTACATGGCGAGCCGCGATTGGGTGAAGCTGGCGGACAAGGAGGTCAAGATTTACGATTACATGGTCAGCTGTAAGGACATGGTTTTGCCTTGGAGCTCCGATTTGGGGAAGATTGAGGAGTTCATGGCGGAGAAAGGCCGTGACGTGGCGGCGATGGTGAGGGACGACGAGGTTGTCGACGTTGTGGGGAAGGAGGACGTGGAGCGGAACAAGGGGTACCCAAAGTTGGGGGTCGGGTCGTGGAAGGTCGGGGCGGCGATAGGGACGAGGGAGTCGGATAAGGAGAGATTGGAGGAGTTGGTGAAGGCTGGGATTGATGTGGTGGTTTTGGATAGCTCACAGGGAACTCCATTTATCAGATTGAGATGATCAAGTACATCAAGAAAATGTACTCAGATTTGGATGTGGTTGGTGGGAATGTGGTGACTGTGAGTCAGGCACAGAATTTGATTCAGGCTGGTGTTGATGGGTTGAGGGTTGGGATGGGGTCTGGCTCCATTTGTACTACTCAAGAGGTTTGCGCCGTCGGCAGGGGACAGGTATAAAGATGCATTCTTTTTGTTCCAGTATTGGTTTTGAGATGTGTAGAGTTTGATTAGACTGTTTAGATTATTAGTGGATGAACATTGGACCGAGGACTTGTCGAATTAATGGCATTTTCGCTCATTGGTGCTTGCTTTACTCTCTTGTTATGATATTTATGCCAGCATAGAACTTAACCAAAGGTTTGAAACCCTGCAGTGTGTAATATTTAGCACTATAATTCCATTCTTAACTTGTGAAGAAGTGTGGATTTTCTGATAGCTCTATGTGTGTGTGTACATACAGATGTATATATACGCATGATTTGAATTGTGTGATGCATATGAGATCAATAGGCTCACTGACGATGATTTGGAAGCGCTGCAAAATCTGGGATTCTGAAATGGTTTTGCTGTTATTGTTTTACTTTTTTAGCTTTTAATTAGAGGTAGAGGTCGGTGGTTTTGATAATATATCTTATAAGAGAGTGTTGTAGAGGTCGGTGGCTATGCCCAAGGAGTTGTTCAGTGGCTTCTTTCTTCAGTACTCGGTCAGTCATTGCTTGAATTTTGGTTATCTACATTTTGTTTAATGCATACATGATCCATTTGTTACTTATAAGTTTGTTTTTCACTCTTGAAAAATTGAAATCTTTGCTAGAACTTGGCAATGTTAACTAGTGGAGTAGAGAATGTCGGTTTTGTTTTCGTCTGTTCGGACCCTTTTTAGTTACCCATTAATTTGGCAATCCATTAATTTTTTTTTGTTGACTTCCTGTAGGAACAACAAGTAACATTATCACTTATATTGCATGGTATATATACTCTCTTCTTATTTAGTTATTTGTGTCAAAATGTCTGGTTCTATTTTCTGTTGCTGAAAGTTCCAGTTTTCTGTCAATACTTTTGACACAGTCATTGTCAATTTGTGTCCATCTGATCCCACCTTCCTCAGCTTTGTCTATTCCAAATTGCTTTCTTTCTTGTTTTTCTTACTGTTTTGCTTTGCTGATATGTGTAGTTTCTTTTTGTTTAGGCTCGCTTCTTTTTCCAGCTCCTTGCTTAAAAATATGTGATTTTGGGTACTCAAAGGTATGATTCTCTGTTTTCTATTTGTTACTTATCCTTTTCTTTTGGATAATGTCTTTGTTACTTATCTAATGTATACTTTGTGTCCACACTTTTAATAGAAAGAAAGGGAGCTCAAAGCTAGTCAAGATGAACTTCTAATAGAGCACTTGTTTATATATCAGTTACCTTTATGGATTACCATAGCTAAGCCAATCCCCTGGACTATTGTCTTTCTTGTTAGAAACTTAAGGCCTACCTGATACCTGTCTCATAATTTTTTTTTATAACTCTGTGCACTTTGATGGGATCGATCCTATTAAGCTAATCATTTTTCTTTTCACGAAACATATGGATCGGATCTGCTATAGCACCTGTATAGATGAGCATGATTGATTTAGGCAATTATGTTCATTTGTATGCATTTCTTGGATCATTATCTTTTATGTATCTAATAATTGGTAGCTTTGGGATTAGAGCACTCAGTGGTTTGTTTGCTTTTGTGTGTGTTTTCCAAATGTTCAGAAGTTTTAATTACCAACAGAGTTATACATGTGGTGGAAGAACTCATATAGGCACCTTGGCCTTGGAAAGAGTAAGAATGCTGCTTTGTATTGATTTTATTTCTAAGTTGTCAACTCTGATATTAATTTCCTTATACTTTTGCTCATTTTTCCTACTCTTGTCGGTTTAGTGTGCTTTGAGGTGAGTTCTTTTTGTTATGTCCTTAAACTGTTCTCTGTAAATGAGCAGGTAGGCTGGTGGGTGGACGACTACCTAAAAGATTCAGATGATCCCTTTGGAAGACTCGTATGAATAACTCTTGGTGTTGGCAGATTTGTTGGTAGGACTTACGTACATATTTAGATTATTGCTTTTATGAAACTGATTGCATTTATTAAATTATCTCCCATAGTGAGAACTATCAAGTCCAGGATACCTTGTCACCACAATTTGCTTAAGGTATTGCCTTAATCACTGTTTGCTTCAGTTTGTAGACAATATTTACCAAAATAATTGAAAACCGCATTGAAAAGTTTAGTTCCAAACTTCTAATTAATTGAAATGCTTCTGAAAATCAATCTAGACCCTCTAGCTTCTCTCCCCTCAAAACCAGAAATACCCAATTCGAGAGTAGTTTGGTTTTCTGCTTTTGATCAAGATTTGTAGAAAGACAAAAGGAGAGAGTTTCTGAAGTGGAGGGCTATTATGTTTTCTGTGCTGTAGGAAGCACCTGCTATAGTCAAGTCCTACTATGACAAAAGAATAGTTGGATGCCCTGGTGTTGAAGTAGGTAAACTCCTCTAGCTGCATCTTTTTCTTCCCTCCTGAACTTACATCATTCCTCTTTTTTTTTAACAGTGCACAAGGGGTTCTGTTGTTCTCTTGGACAATGATGGTGCAGCTGCATTAGTGCTAGCTAGTGGGGAGAAGGAACTTGAATGCAATAGTGTTAGCATGTGGATGTTTTTGGAACAATGATATTGTATCAGCTTTTGCTATCTTTCAATGTAATTAGCTAGAATGCAGCAACCATCAAGCTAGGAAGAATGCCTTCTTTGGTTTTATGAAATGGATGGATATATGAATGCTATCTCTTTTGGTACATTAGATTGTTGAATTAGAGTATTTCAATGCCTAAATCTTATATATTGTGCATTATTTTTGTGGAAATATTTCAGGTAAAGAATTGAAAATAATCAAACAACAGTCAATTACATTACGTTGTAAGAATATGTATATATCGTTAATCACACAACAAATCAATTTTAATCACACAACGGTACCAACTAAATTTTGTTGTCTCATTAAAACTCACACAACAGAACGAATACATATTAGTTGTCCAATGTTAAATCACATAACGGTATAGAAATAAGATGTTGTATGACTTATGAAGAAGCCTCACACATACAACAGTTACTTATGATACCTGTTGTGTGAAGGAACAACCAACAACAGTCGCCATATTTTTCTGTTGTATGATAAGTTAACCAACAACAGCGTGTACTTACTTCTGTTGTCTGAGTGTTATTTTTCTGTTGTGTGAGAAGTTAACCAACAACAGCGTGTGCTTACTTATGTTGTCTGATCACCATCGAAAATGCGCCGCATCCAATTTCTGGCATTGGCATGCGCAGAATTGGTGCAACGGTTATAAGCAATGCGTTGTGTCTATGATATTCAGATAACGGTGTTTCACCGTTGTGTGAGTGTGCTCATCACACAACATCGAGATAGACGACAGACATGGTCCACATCACACAACAGATTTCCACCGTTGTGTGATGCAGTTTTTGTAGTAGTGATCCCATACATATCTAAAACAAAAAGACCATGCATGTTCATTTCAAGATGCTATGGAAACAAGTAGGAGAGAATCAGTTTAGGGACAATGACACCTAAATGCAATGAAAATAATACTTGGAAAACATATTTATACAAGATGATGAGCAAACATGGTATTGTTGCCTACGCTAACCAAGAGTCGACAATTCATTGAAAAAATGCTAGCACCTCTATTACTCGTATATGGAGGATGAACTTCCATAAAAAATAAAAAAATAAAAAATTGCTGCAATTCCAAATCTTCAAAAACTGAAGGAGATCTAACTATTGATTTTTGAAAGGGAGCTTCTATTCATACCTCCAAAATTGTTATTTGGACCTCCATCTTTTTTCAAATAATAGAATCTACAAAAAGAAAAAAAGTCTTTTATTGATTTTATTGGACGATGGGCATGATAGGAAAATTAGTGAGGGGTAGATAGCAAATTGGTTATTTGTAAAAGTAAGTTGGAGGTCTATTAAGTGTGGAGGTCCAAATAGCAATTTTGGAGGTACGTATGAATAGAAGCTCCCTTAAGTAAATCCATGGATTATAATAACTCAAACAAAATCTTTTAAAATTTGAATTGAATACACCTCCCTTTACTATATACTAAATGTCAGTGCACTGTTCATGACTGTTTATAAGGGACAGAAAGGACGGTTCTGTCCTCAATTTATCTTTTTTTATGCCTCTGCCATTCACTCTCTCTTCCTCCCTTTTGCCTCTATCTCTCTTTCACCTAAAACGAATTGTTTCTCCTTTCTCTCGCTCTCTTACTCCCCTGGCTTTGAAACGTATGGATCTTTCAAATTTCAATTGGTTTTTGAAGAAAGCCCAGAAGCTTCAACTTCAAGGCACCAATCAAAGAACACAAGTTTGCAATTGGGAGAGAGAGTTCTGCTTAGAAGACGAGGGATTGGGAGAGAGAGTTCCGAGTTTCTGCCATTGGTTGTTGACCGAAGCTAGAATCACAGACTGATCGGTGTTCGTTGTTTGCTTGCTTTTATCCAGGCAAGGTACTGAAGGTAGTGTTTCTTCCTCTTCCTCTGAGCTTTCTCTAATCCGATTATTGCTTGGGTTCTGTCTATTTTTGTGTTTGCACGATTTCTGGTTCTCTAGTAAATTATGTTGCTGATTCTCGGATGAAATAGGTTTTGTTTATGCAATTTCATGAATTTGAGAGATTTGAGGGAATGAGCATACTATGATTTTTCTTTTCAATTCATTTATGTTGTTGCTTTTATGTGATTTTTTTTTTTGAATTGTAAATTTTGTTGCATATTTCACTTATTACTGCTACTTCTCATTCAACTGATTTAGCCCTTCCACCAGCTGTGTTGAACTTCTGTGGTTTCATTTTCTATAGTTCTCAATTTTTGCATTGTTCTTTTTTTTTTTTTTTGAAGGACAATTTTTGCATTGTTAATTGGTATAAGAAATTGAAAACATGAATTGAACTCTTTGATTACTCTTTTACAAACATCTTGAGATCATGATAATGGTTTGTGTAGAGTCAGTCTGTTATTTGTCAATTACAGAGACAGTCATAGCAAAAGATACTGAATTTTGAAATTTGTGGTTGCAAACAAGCTATTATAAGTTGCAGTACAATCTTGAGTCTTTTGGTAATGAAGATAGCCTAAATATGTAGGAGAGACACTGACATTTTTAATTATAGGATAAACCCATCGAGGTAGACTTGCTTACATGGGCAGAGTCAGAGTTTTGGGCTACTAGGATGTCTGGCAGAGAGATTGGCGTAGGGCTAATAGCTTAGCTATTGGTTATGCCCTCTCTGGGTTTTGCATATGCTGTACATATGGATCTGCAGTAATTACTATTTTAAAAGTTGAATGAGTAACAGCATGGCATTTTTATTAGCGAATTAAATCATTTAGCTTTTATCCTAATTTGACATTCTTATTTATGCTTTTGAGTTTTGTTGGTTAAATTTATGAATTGGTTGGTTCTGCAATCGGCGTTCTATGTTTGAGTCAATTCCGAATGGATGCACTTCTTTTCCGTCCTTAGCCTAGCCACTATGGTTCTAAGTGGTAATATATATGCATGATTTGTTAACAAAGAGTTGACAGATGAAATTTTGGACTCCTCACTTTGTTTGCTGGAACAATGTTATCCTTTTTGCTCCTTGCTCATTGATTATATTTCATTAGCTTTTCTCACTGATTATAACTGGTCCTATAACTGATATGTCAATGCTTTTCTCACTGCTTATAATTGACACCAAGTCTCTTCAACTTAATTTAAAATCATGTTGAATTGGAATCTTTTTTAGCAAAGTCTCACACTTGCTTAATTTGTTGGTATCTTCTATTATGTGTAGGAGGAATGTGTTAAATGTTTACAACATGGAGAAGGCTGTAAAAGTACTTGGGCTCCCTCCCTCTATGAACTAGAGAACTTCATTTGATTACTATTAGTTGTTAGTTCAGTTAGAAAGCAATTGATAATTGTTATATAACTTGAACGAAGTGATATACCCGCATCAAAGCGCGGGATCTCTAACTAGTATAATTGAATCTTACTCGTCAACTAATTACATAGATAAACAGTTTAAATTATGATATAAGCGACACTTGGTGGTGGACCTATATATATATAGTTGAGAAAAATTTAGTCACCGTCCCCAAACTATGCTGCCAAGGCCAATTTGATACCCGAACTCTCAAAAGTATCAATGTGATACCCAAAGACCTATTTTGACATCAACGTGATACTTCCGTCAAAAATCTCGAACGACTCCGTTAATCTGCTGACGTGGCAAACACGTGGGTCCTATGTGATATTTTTATCAGGGGCAGAATAGTCTTTCACTACTAAGTAATTAAAAAATATAAAAAAACAAAAAAAAAACACAAAGCTCTCTCTCGCTCTCTCTTCCCCCCCCCCCCCCCTCCCCTCTGATCGGTGACTCCTAAACCCCAAAAACACCAAAGCACATAGCTCCTTCATCTTTCTCTCTCTCTCGCTCTCCCTCCTCTAATCGGCGACTCTCGTCTGGTTTGATTGGGGAGGGTTCTAATTTGGCAATCACCGAGAGGGCGACGACGAATTTGAGGGCCTCGGTGATATTTTCTGGCGGGAGGGATTGGGAATTTGAGGAAGACTTGGAGGAGTGAGAGGAGAGGTAGGAATTGATGGAAAGTGGGTAAAAAGGTGAGAGAGAGAGAGAGAATTCGGGAGAACCGACTCCAGCCCCCCCCCTTCTTTCTCTTTCTCTTCTCTTCAGACCCGGAACCCATTTCCGGTGGAATCACCGCCGCCGGCCTCATCACCGGATATTGGAGGATCCTCTCTTCCTCCTCTTGCATCTAAGGTAAGATTTCTGAATTGGGTAGCCTTGATTTGAGAAGAAATCGAAGAGAGATTTCCAGAAAAGGGGGAAATCGGAGATTCCTTCGATCTCCGATTTCCGGCGGGTTCCGACCGGATTTCTTTGGGATTTTTGTTACTGGGTCGAAGCTAACCTTCATCCCTAACCTCTTGCAGCTTTTCATGATTGGTGGAGGAAGATTTGAAGGTGTTTGAGAGTGTGAACAGTAACTGATGAGTTCTTGGTTTTTTTTTTTGTTGATTTTTCCGGCCAAATCGTTGAGAATTGTTGATTGTTGCAGGTATAGAAATTGTTGGGTGTATTGTGGAGATGATTTTGAGATAAATAGGTTGACCAGAGGTCGAAGTTGGTAGGGGCGGTCTTTGTAGAGGTCGAAGTTGGAGATGGAGCCTCCGGGGCCGCCGTTGATTCCGTTGGAGGAGCGGCTGCTGGCAAAGCTGGCATCGGAGTTGTGGTGGCTGAAGTGGTCGAACGGCCTTGATGGTAGCGGTGGCCGTGGGTTCATCAAATGCTTGGGTCTCCGGCTGCCTCTGATATTGACCGTGAAAGTTTTCAGGTGGGATTCCAATTTTGGGAGTGGAGATGGGAGATTGAAATTTTGGATTAGAAGTTGAATTGTTTGTTCTTGTTTTCTCAATTTGAATTGGATTAGAAGTTGTCAAATTGCTGCATTTGCATGTAATGTGATATTCTTGATGTTGGGGGCAGTAATTGTGGTCGGGGCCGAGCTCGCGTTCGAGGCCGAAATCGGAATTCATTTTGGGGTGAGTGGTTGGTGGCTGGTGGCTGGTGGCGGAGCTTGCTTCGGAGGTGCGGCGGTTTAGTTAGAACAGAAGAAGAAGACGAAGAAATGAAAAGAAAAATAAAAATAAAAATGAATTAACAAAAACAAAAGGGTAAGTTGGTCATTTAACTTCTTTTTTTGTCTCCACGTGCTTGCCACGTCATCAAATAACGGAGCCGTTAGGAATTTTTGAAAGTATCACGTTGATGTTAAAATACGTGTTTGGGTATCACATTGATACTTTTGAGAGTTTGGATATCAAATTGGCCTTGGCAGCATAATTTGGGGACAGTGACTGAATTTTTCTCTATATGGTTGGGCGGTTGGGGGTGTTGTTTGTAATTAATCCTTTATAGAATACACAGACAGATAAAGACGGCTCAAAGGAATGATTTTCCATAGTGACTACACGAGAATAAGTTTCCATCCCTTCCTATATAATATATGAGACACGATCGATATGACACGGTATATTCTTCCCTTGTATCTACAACCGCCCCTTCTCCAGCCGCGCGCGAGCTTCTACCCTTGCTTCTTAAACAATAAAAAATTTGTACAAAGAACTAAAATGAACTCCGTGCATTATTTTCATTTGAATTCCTTCCTTCTACCATGTTATAATCCGAGCGACACACGGGTCTTGATTGGTTTTAGCTTCAGACCCATGCTTTCCGGGGAGATGCAAGTTGGGATGAGTGGGCTCCTAGGGCTCTCCCTGAAATGACACGGTCTGTAAAAACCATACCCCATGAAGAAGTACTCCATGGGTATCAACATTGCATGTGGCTGCTCCTCTGTCACCATCGATCCACAAGCCTGGACCTCTACTAAGGCACTATTTCTTCCATCCAACTTTGAGATCATGTGGAGAGCCTCACGGTGGAAAGGAGAGCTATCCCCAGAAAAAATGAGAGTGCGACACCTTAGTGACTTCAAGCCTTCAGTTATGTCAGGTCTCCGATTAATTGCTTTAAGAAATCTCCAAACATTTGAGCTCTGCCTCTCTTCCAACAACTTTCTGCATGCTTGAACTATATCCGACTCCGGAACTTCAGCACTACCACGAACCTCCTTACTAAAGTAACGCTGAAGCAAACGCTCCTTTAGCAAACCACACATCCCATAGAAATATAGCATATTCGATATCACCTTATTATAAAACCATTCGGTCCAAGATGGTGCTCTGCATAATGGAGATACAAGTATCAAACCAAGAACGCGTTTCCTATATTTCGTAGCAAATAAGGAAAGGATATAAGCACCCGCTGTCACTCCCATGCACATAACTGCACCAAGCCCGAAAAAGTTTAGAACTTCAAGGATCTGATCTGCCAAGTCGTCAGCAGAAGGCACAGGATCATCAGGACTAATCGAAGCAGCTCCTAACTCATGACCAGGAGGACTAATATGGTATATGCAGAAGTTGTGGAGCAGGAAAGAAGCTGCTTCAGGACAAGAGAATAACCCATGGAAACAAGACATATGATTTAGAGCTAAATCAGGATACGTGATAAGTGCAGGCTTATCTTGGTCCCCACAGACTATAACGGACACAGAACCACAGCCAGTTCGAATAAAATGTTCCTTTCCGCCGAGATAGATCTTCTCCATGTCAACGGAGACGGCGTCTATTGATTCAGCCATAGCTAATTAAGCTCTCTCTGCGCGTCACCCAAACAAAATCCTCTTCTCTCTCTCTCTCTCTCTCTCTCTCTCTCTCTAAAACAATCTCTTTCTCTCTTCTCTTGCAATGTAGGCCTCTGGCTTCTGGTATGGTTTATATACAAAGCAATTGTTTCTCTCTCGAAACCCAATAAATAACCTTCCGTTAACCACCACCGAACCGTACTAACTAACGGAAACATGTAGTCGTCGAGATCTCTTACCCGTTGTATGAACCCAACTACCATTTCAAAAAAAAAAAAAATAACCCAACTACTAACCCCGGGCGGCGACGTTTGGTGATGGCCGTTAATGATTCACCGGACTGATTTACCGTAATTAGCTGAAATCGTTTTTACGGCACCAGAATTACGGTTTCGGTGGTTTTTATGACTTTAAAGGGAATGATTAACCATAATGGGAATACCATGTTATCAAAATTAATCTAATTTTAATTTTAATTTTTCTAATTAACTTGTTAGTATAAAAATAATTAATTACCTTCATTAATTGTGACATTCAGGGCCGGCCTGCCCCCTTAGATGAACTTGCTAATACTCACAATTTTTGGATAAAATGTATTCTTCACACTATATTTTCTAATTTGACAAGTTGATTCTTACGTTATCCCTAAATTAAGACAGAAAATTAAATAGAAAAAAAACTTAAAGAAATCATAAAAAAAAAAAATCTACAATATATAGGAATCCAGCAAACTTTGAATTCATATATATACATACAGATCATATCTAGAGCCAGGCCTCACTCTGAAATTAACGTGTGAGGTTGGAGTTTATGGTCATTTTTCGGTTTCATATCGAAATCTCGACCGTTCAATTTTTAGGTACTAAAGTATAGATCATCTATGCAGATTTTCAGCAAATTTGATGATCTTTAAGGTATCTAACTCACTTAAACCAATGAACGAACTAAATATGTCCACCCTGAATCGTACTAGCTTTAAGGCATTGATTACCATCAATTTGGCTGAAATTTAACAAAGGTGATCTATACATTAGTACCTAAAAACTGAACGGTCAAGATATGGATATGTGACTGAAAAGTGATCCTAAACCCTAACCACGCTCTGAAATTTCAAAGCGAGGCCTATCTCTGGATAGGATCTGTATATATATATAATTTCACTTTGCCTCCTTCAACTTTGGGTCGAAAATCATGTTAGTCCCTGATCTTTTTTTTAAATCAAGTATACCCCTGTACTTCCGAAATTCATCTTCCGTGTCCAATCCGTCTAAATGAGCCGTCAAATGGTGATGTGGCACCGACAGGCAGACCCACTTTTCAGTCTTTCAATCCACAAGAAGGGCAAAATGGGCATTGTCCCCCTTCCTGATGGAATCAATCCATTTTTTCTTCTGGGTTTCTATATGAGAGCTCGAGCCGCTCCTCCACCACACTTCTCTAAGCACCACCGCGACTCACCTCCACCACCATCACGCTCCCTGGTCTCCAACGAGTCAAAACCAGAATTGATTTGGACACCCACATCTAACTTCTCTCAAATATTTCTCAACCAATTCGTTATTGTGTTCTAATCCCTTCTGATCTTCTTTTTGTTTTTGAGATGGGTACCAGAAAGAAGAAAATTGACATAAAGTAAAGAACTACCAGTCATCCCAAAATGAAGTCTCTGCCATTTCACTTGTTTCATCCTTTTCCAACTTCTCCTTAACATCCTTCAACATTCTAACACAGAAATACCAGAAGCATATCGAAATCTGTAAACTTTACTGAGAACTCAAACAAAAAAGAATTTCAGATAAACCCATGTACGAATAATAAGGAAAGATGAAAACTTTGACAAGAAATGTGAGATTAAACGAACCATAATACCATACCTCTCGCATTCCTCCTTACGAGCAACCAATCTGGTAGCTACTTCTGTTTCTTGTTTCATCACTTCTTTGGTAAGATGTTGGAAATAGCTACTTCCACCACCACAACTGAATCTGACTTCTCCACCACCACCGCCATCCTTCTTCCGAATCTCATCCATACGCTCCATCTCTTTAAGCCCAGATATTGCTAGTTAATGGATTTTCACAATCCAGATAAAGCAAATATCCCAATTAAAACAAAAAATTGGAGCTTTACCGATTCATCTTGCGAGGCAGCGACGACTACAATTAGCCGGCACCACAACCTCCGCCGGTGCAGAGATAGCAAGCCACAACAACCGAGCCCTTTCAAAACCGCAATCGGAGCTCCTCCATAACAACAAGCACCGCCGAATTGATTGAATCGCCGAGAACACAGCGAGCGGGGTCGCCGCCGCCTCCACTGCCTTCTTGAAGCGAGAGTTTTGGGAGTATGCTCTGGGGTGCGAGGCTTGGGTTTTTGCTTCAGTTTCACGGGGAAGGTCTTGGAGATTCGTTCTGGGTATTTAGTGATTGAAGAACTTGGTTGAAGCACTCGAGGCTGCGAAGGAGGAGGCAAAGGTGAAGGCTGAGGAAGAAGCAAAATTGAAAGCAGAGAAGGAAGCAAAGGAGAAATATGAGACTGCTAATGAGCAAGTCAAATGTAATGGAACATCAGCTGAAGGAAGATTATTTGAAGAAGTTAGAAAGAATGTATTAAGATGGAGATGGGTTTAGGTGATCGGGTTAGAAAGAAGATGAAGATTGTGAATTTTTTTTTTTGGTGAATTAAGCCCAAAGGTTATTTAGGGAATTTAACCATTTATGTGGGTCCGGACGCAAAAAATGTGTCAGCCAGTCTGTGCCACATCCCATTTGACGGCACATTTAGACGGATTGGGCACGGAAGATGAATTTCGGAAGTGCAGGGGTATACTTAATTAAAAAAAAGATCAGGAACTAACATGATTTTCGACCCAAAGTTGGAGGAGGCAAAAAGTGAAATTAGTCATATATATATATATATATATATATATATATATATATATATATATATATACCCTAAACCCTATATATACAGATCCTATCCACAGCGAGGCCTCGTTCTGAAATTAAAATGCGCTTTTAGAGTTTAGGGTGATTTTTCGATTGCATATCCACATCTCGACCGTTCAGTTTTTAGGTACTAATGTATATATCATCTCTGCAAAATTTCAGCCAAATTGATGGTCGTTAAGGTATTGATAACTACCTTAAAGCTAGTATGGTTCAGGTTGGACAAATTCAGTTCATTCATTGGTTTAAGTGAGTTAGATACCTTAAAGATCATCTATTTGGCTGAAATTTTGCAGAGATGATCTATACATTAGTACCTAAAAACTAAACGGTCGATATGTGGATATGCGACCGAAAAGTCACCCTAAACTCTAAAAGCGCACTTTAATTTCAGAACGAGGCCTCGCTCTGGATAAATATTATATATATATATATATATATATATATATATGTGCACTAGATTTGATATATGTACATACCCTCAGATGTATGTGCAGATCTATTGATTGAATCCTACTAATCGAATTACTTGTTTATCACTTTGGTTTTTTACTTCTTTTTTTTTTTTTGAAAGAGGACCCGTGCAGCTGTCCTCAAGTCTTAATTAATGAAACTATATAATACAAGGGGGAACATAGGGCCTGAACCCCATATTACAAAATGTAATATATTCTAACATGCACCAGTTAGCAAATAGTGCATGTCTAACAACACTATTTGCTTTGACAAAGCGGTTGTTAGAGCCCAAAAGTAATTTTGGCAAGATCCTTTAGTGGATTTAGCACAGCGGGCCGATACCTGCAGCCCAAAAATAAGCCTACTTGGGTTTGGGTTACAGCTTCGCCCATTCCATAATCCATGAGGAAAACGAAACCTTATTGGAATCAAGTAGCAGAGATTGAATAGGAAACTTCAATCAATAATCATTCTATAGCAAGGAACGGTCAAAACCCTAGGTATAAATACTAGGTTTCAAGGACGAAAGAATGACCTCTCTCAAATCAATCAATCCTAGCTATTACAAAGCCTCCCTGGAGCAAACCTTCAACCTCGTTGAATTCCGGTGACCGCGAGCCAGTCCTAGTCTCTCCAAGAGCCGACTGTCAGCATCACCAGATCAACCCGGCGACTGTACTTCCAGTCCTAGTCTCTCCGCGAGCCGACTGCCAGTACCACTGCCACCGATACAACCAGCGAAGCAAGGTAACACCCTCGCAACCCAGCGAAGCTAAAGTCACGCTTTAGCAAAACCCGTGCTTTCTCCAAACTTCCTAGTGATTGCTCTGCTCAGCCTACAACGTTGAGTATCGATTCGATGACGCGAAGAGATCACATCCAAAGTCCTTATCCGTAAGGCAAGAAGTCATTTCTCGGAAGGCTAGAGAAGAACCTTGTGGCGAGGTTGGTGCTCTCCTCGTCCACAACGCTTGAAGAAGAAGTTAGGTCAAGGGACTCCCCCAACGACTGCACCCCACGGTGCTGGCACGCCTGCGCACACGCTCAAAAGAGACAGTTTGCCCGCCAACTGGTTTTGGAGCCAAACAGCGGTGACATAACGGAAAGATAACTCTACAAAGGAGAAGCATCATAACAAATAGCGTAGCTTTCCTACTATGTTGCTGCACGAAATCTAATCCTGCGACACTCTGTTTCATCCTGCCACTAGGATGTTGCAACCATTTGACAAAGCAATGAATTGAACTCGCCGCCTAACTAGGGCAATCAAGGCACGCAAGGTGCCCATACTGGGACAACGCCCACCTCTCCTTATTGAAAACAGTAAATAAGTAACAACTAACAAAATAAAGTAAATGAAAGCTAAAAACATAGCTGCCCAAATTAGGCCCAATTTCTTAACTCATGCCCAAGAGCCGTTCAAGTTTTGGAGAAGACCATGCCAGGCCCATGAACGTGGCTGTCTCACCCCTAACGTCGCACCACCATCCATACAAAACCACAGCCGCTATCGAGCCCTCCCCACCTTCGCTGCAACACCGTCAAGCCCAAACCACCTGCCCGAACTGAGCTGATGTCGATTTGCCACATGTCAGACCAGAACGATCTCCGGTCCCAACCTGCAAAGTGCAAACCACCTATCCACACAGAGCAGATGATCTTCGGCACTGTCTGCAATCAATCCCAGCCAAGACGATCTTTGACCCTGCCAGCAAACAACCAAGCTCAGATCGATCTCTGATCTCCGCCTCAACCCTATGAGCTCAACACCCAGACTCCGAGCCCTAGCGCTGCTAACCGGTGTGATCCAACTCGTCACACAGTGGCGGAGCCAGAGTTTTATATCAACTGGGCACTCAGAAATTTTAGAAAAAAAAATAAATTAGAATTTAAAATATATCCTAAAATTTTAATAAAAAATAAAAAATTAGATAAAATTATAGTAAGATTAATATTTTTTAAATTACATATTTTATTAGTAAAATTTATTGCTTTTAGATAATATTAGACAATTTTTTATATTATGGAGACATAATTTATTTTTAACTTTAAAATTATAAGCAAAAATTATGCTAATGTCCTTAAAGGAAAAAAAAAATTGATATAACTAATCTTTCTAGATTACAAGCGTGATTCGAACCTGGGACCTTGCACAATTCATGCAAGCCTTACCACTGCACCAAGTTGGTTTGTGGTGGGACTTACAGACTCTTAGTTATTTATATTGATTTTCATATACAGAACTTTAAAAAAAATATATAAAAGTCAGTGGGGCACGGGACCTACTGGGTCCCCACGTGGCTCTGCCCCTGCTGTCACATCTTTCTTCCACCAAAGATTCTGAAAACGCACACACTCCGCCGGACAAACTTTGTCCCCCATTCTTAAAACAACTTTTAGGCCAAAATTCCCACTAGAGACCAATATAGCAGCCAAGAGGGTTCTAACAAACGCGTCCCGTTCGATGACGACATCGCCAGGACGTGCCGCCGTATGGAGGGGGGAATAAGACTGAGGCTATAGGAGGCGCAGACCTAAGGTTTCTTTAAATTTTTTTTTTGGTTGCATGTTGAGCAATTTTTGATAACTGGAATTCAATATGATCTGGTATCAGGCAACAATCAACTTTATGAATGTAAAAAACATTGAAGAAAAAAATTTGTTCTTTTAATCTAAGCATGAATGTAAACATAACAAATAAAAATAAAAACAACAACAAAATAGTAAAATAATTTAGAGCCAACAGATTTTAAATAGATGAAAATGTCTTTTTTAAATAATGACATGACATGATGTGGCTAATAGGTAATTCGCGTGTCTAACATTACATGCCACATCGGATTGAAGCCAAAATCATTTTTCTTATACATATTAGAGTGTAATGTATTAGTCTGGAAATGTTGAAGAAAATGTAACTCGATCCAGCCCTCAATATAGAAAGTTAACAAATCAAATTATTCATCTATAAATCGTGCCCACATGAGACCTACAAGCAAGGACAACCTTTGGCAAATTCACAACCACCTTACCCTCTCATCAACCCCAAGTAGTTTCCCCACATAGCCCCCTCTTTTCCCTCATCAGCTAGATTAATTAGGAGGAAGGAGATGAACAAGATGTGTGTTTGATCAAGCCCTAAGCTCTTCGCCTATTTTTCTCTCTCTTCTCTTTCCCGGCTTTGATCTTTTCCATGAGACGTTATTATACACATGAGGAAGCTTTGTCCGAATATTGATAGAGACGATGGCCTCGAGACTGTTCTCGAGGTCCCCATACCGGAAGAGATGTTCACTAGTATGGGAAGCAATGTCACATTACGGTGGCAAAACATGTTGACGTGGATGAAGGCTCAAACCTCTGACAAATGGTCTGCGCCGGTCATTGCCGGACGCTTTAATGAGCTGCGTTTCTTGCTTTACCTTGTAGGCTCTCCTCTTATCCCTCTTCAAGTTCAGTTGGGTCATTCCGTCCACCGTCCAGTTCGAGATTCTTCAATTGTAAGGATATCCATGAATCCATATCATTTTGTGGTTTGTCATCAATCCATATCTCATTTTTGTTATATTACATTATTCGTTTCTTTAATTACATCACAACGATATGATAATGTAGTATGTCCCATATTTTCTCAGTGTGTGAATGAATCACTTGCCATAGAGATCGAGAACTCAATAAGATTTACGTTACATCAAATACTCGAGAAAATAAGAATAAGAGCTTCAATTGTGAATCATATACGATAGAAATTTAGAATTCCATAAAATTTGTCTTGGATCAAAAGGTTGAAAAAATAAGAATAAGAGCTTCAATTGGAATCAGGATACATATTGTGCAACTATAAAAGGACAATTCCTAACAATATTTGACATTTTCAGTTAGCAACATGTAATATGTTCCATTACTTTCGGAACAAATTTATATATCTGTATTTATGTATATATGCTATAGAGATAGGTATATTGAGGCATTAAACTACATAGACTGTATTTAGTAAGGTATCGCATGAATCTCATTTAGAGATGTACATGTCAAATAAATATGGAATAAATTAGAAAAAGCGAGCCTCAAACAAAATTGAGAAAATAAAACTTGTTTCACTTATATATATTTTCAAAAAGATTGCTTTCTTGTCCCTAGAATCCTGGCGTCCACTGTCCCATTGTTGAAATGAGAATATTAGAATTGAATTAAGTTTTGGTGAGGAATACCATTGATTATTTCCTGTTCATGTTTACAGCAAGCTTCAACGGCCAAATATATTGTGCAACAATACACAGCGGCTACGGGAGGGCAAGCG